>NW_024802935.1:1452979-1532404 GCF_019175285.1 Sceloporus undulatus | reverse complement strand
AGTGAATGGCTGCAGTACAGGCATTTAACCACTGCGCCACCAGGGCTCCCAGTACAGAAAGCTTGGTATGGAAGAAAGTGCACTAGGCAGCTCCTATGTATTGTGGCTAGCTACTGTGTAAAATATTTGAAGCACATGTTGTACAACACTAGATATGACAGATGCTTGTTAATATTGCCTAGAACAGTGGTATGGTACAATGTAATGCAATGTAACATAAAATGGTATTAAACCATAATGAAAGAACTGAGTACAGCTGCATTTATATGTGCCTCATGGAAATGGTATCTGTTGCCCAGCAGCTGCAGTTTCACATCAGAGTATATTTTAGGATGAAAATGTCTTGAAGGTAAATATGCAACAAGAGTTCAGGAGGAGCCACCTATTATCATAAATGGGATACTAACTATAAGAGAAAAAAAAACCTTTGAAAAATGTCATAACACTGCATGGGGATATGAACACAGCAGGGTCTATAACTCAGGTGTTCTTTTCTTTTCTTTGTTAGGGATTTGCAAGGAAGAAACAGTTTTATTTCAGCTTTGTTCTTCCCTGAATAATATATATTTGATGAACTAACATGAAGAGTTGAAGAGTATGAAAAAAGTAATTGAGCTCTCTCTCTCTCTCTCTGTGTGTGTGTGTGTGTGTTCTGGAAGAGATGGGAGCTACCACTTGTGTGTTAAATCCTTGCCTTTTCTGGTTGAGTGAGTAGAATAATTGTACCATATTGGACAACTACCAACTAGTTTCTAATATTCTGTCTTTAGGCAAGTTACTGGGTTTCAGGATACAGTGCAGCATTCTGAGTATTGGACTATGACTCTGGGGACTAGGGTTCAAATCCTCATTAAGACCATCGCTGCACTAGGTGTCATCCGGTGCAGGGGACAGGGCTTCCCAGTGTGGGGCTTCTCACGGCAGTGCATGCTGCCTCCCCATCTTTTTCCTAGTTAGGAAATGGACAAGATGGCACATGGGGGAGGGTGGAGTGCATGCGACATGGGAGAAGCACATGTGGGGAGGGCTTGATTGAGTGTGACCCCCCTTCTGGGATGTCACCTGGTGTGGAATGCACCACCACACCCTCCTAATGATGCCACTGATTGAACCATAGAAACCCACTGGGTGACCCTTGACAATTCACACTCTATTTGCTTCAGAGGAGACTGTATAACAGGATGTTATCAAGACATGTGTCACTGTGGTCAGTTTTGTCATCTCTAGGAATTGACAAATCTGGCATGTTAATTTTAACTGAGCAAATGTACTCCTGGCCACCACTAAATCCTGGGAATCCACACTCAAAGCTCAGTGCAGATGTATACCCAAGCTGCAGACCTACATTTTCAAGGGAACTGTTAGCCCCCTTCAGCACAGCTGAATCCTTATTCCCTAATCTGCCTTTTGACTGCCCAGAAGCACTTCTGTTTTGCCTGGATTAAGTTCACTCTCATCCAGTCCATTACTGAAGGCAGGCACCAGTTTAGTTTTCTTGAATTGAGGTAGAAAGGAGTAATTGAATTCAGCAGTATCTATATATTGCTACCACCAGATCGCAGAACTCCACACAACCTCTAGCATAGGTTTTATATATATGTTAAAAAGCATGAGGGGACAGAACTGAGCTCTGAGGAACTCTGTAGATCAGTGGTTAAGGGTGAGCAGGTCCCCCAGAACCACTTTCCTTGTCTAGACTAAGTTTCAGGCCCCCCTCCCCATCCAGTCTATTACAAGCACTGGTTTAGGACTGAAACAGCTTTCTTAAATTGAGGTAAAAAGGAGTAATCGATTCCAGGGCTTTCTGTATTCTGATTGTACCAGACCCCAAAGCTCCACGTCATCTTGCCAAAATTGTCTCTGTTCCATAGCCAAGCCTGAAACAAGTTAGAATAGATCTAGAAAATTCATCTCACTACAACCCCCCCTGTGCAATCTTGTTATTGTTATTTTGTGCCTTCAAGACATTTCTGATTTATGGCTATCCTAAGGCAAATCTATCATAGTATTTTCTTGGCAAGATTTGTTCAGAAGGGATTTCTTTTGCTGTGTAGAAGTTGTGGCATAAGCTTTTGTAGACTTGGTCTACTTCCTCAGATGCTTGGAGTGAAATAATCTCCAGGAAGGACTTTTATAATTAGGTTGCATGAATACCTATGGAAATACAAAACATGAGGATATGGTGATGAAGTGACAAGTTCAGTTTTAACTATAGTTGTTGAGGGACAAAGGAAAGAGGGAAGATGTTGCTTATGGTCAGGGTGGGTGGGTCCATATGAAATGGAGTTTTGGAATGTGGCGTGTGCAGGCTGGGAACCAGTTAAACTGGCAAAGAGTGTCCAGTGTGTGGTGTGCCAGGAAGCCATTGTCTTTATTCAACCCACTGTTGATAGATTGGAGTTTGTGAATATATTGTACCTCAGCTGTTTCTCTTTCCAATCTCTTTAGGTCTTTTTGTTTTGTTTAACAATCACTATCATGTGGTTAAAAATGGAATGGTAAAGAGAGCTTTTTATACTCAATGGTCCCGTTTTGTGTTTTGCAGAGTGTTCTCAACTCTAGTGAATTCTGCTGAAGGCCCCTGAAGAAGGCCTTTTCTCATTGAGGCCAAAACATGTTGGCCTTTTAAAACAAATAAACAATGGATCCATCTCAGAGTATGTTGAGCTTGTCTCCATACAAGTTTCAGAAATGAAATACCCGGGAAGATTGAACTATTCAGCCTTTTGTGTATTCACCTTCCTAATATCTGATTTTTGTCCATTTATCCTCTAGTGTAGAGACTGGCCTGTTTGTCCAATGTTGCATGCTGAAGGGCATCATTGACAGAGGATGGCATATATCACATTAGAAAGTGCATCTAATACTGTGGGGGATTTGATTAGGTCCTGTGATGACATTTCCTGAGTAGATGTGAGGCAGAACCCACCCACTTTGGCAGTAAGCAACATCTTTCCTTCTGTCTTTCTTGTGACAAATAATTAAAACTGAACTTCTCACCTCATCGCCATACCCACATGTTTTTGCATTTTCATAGGTATTCATACAGTCTCTTTAGAAAAGTCTTTCCTGGGCATCATTTCACTCCATGCATCTGAGGAAGTAGAACAAGTCTTATGCTACATTTTCTACAGTTAGTCTCAAAGATGCTACAAGTTCTCTTTGCATATCGATATTCCAGAGTAACACAGCCGTGTCTCCAAATAGGTGGTGTAAATGGAGCCAAATCAAATCAGATAGCCCAAGAAAGACAAATAAAATTGGATTGTTTTCTAGGTCACCAAATTGGGGTGATTCTTGTAGTCAGTGCACATTTCTCCTGTTTGTATTGCTATAATCCAAGGTTCCACCATAACTAGCTCTCAGATCTCCCATATATGTCTTTTTGAGATGGTGGAATCCTTGCATGGAGATTATGGCTGAGATCCTAAAACAGAAAGTAGCTTTGCATGCACGGGTCTGTATCCTTTCCCCACCCCTGTACTCAGCTGGCATAGGGAACAAGGGAGCACTCATGGATTATGTACACACTATTTTTCACACACCCTGACAGCCCAAAGCATCTACATGGTCTGAATTGCCTATTCACAACTAAAAACCAGCAGCAGCCTCTCCTGAGGGCTTCCTGGAGAAAAGTTTTGGGACATAGTACAAGGGCAATAGAAAAGCCCCCTGTTCCCCATCCAAAGTGGGTCATATCTGCATTTAAGCCACATTTACTTGTGCACATGCCATTAACAGTATGTAAAATAAATCAGAGAGCAAACATTATGTACATTGTGGGGAGAGGGGAGAGGGAGAACATCAAGAGACAAATTACAGAGTCTTATATTCTAAAGGTAGAATAGTTCAGTTCATACAAAAAAAGCTTCATAATTAATATAAATTAGATACAAACCCTCTTTGTCTGAGGCACATTTGTCTTAAAATAATCTGGTTATTTCTGGTTAGCTAATCGAATAGTACGATTTGCTGAATATCTGCACAAATCTAAATTAGAGTATTCTAAATGAGTTCTGTCAGATTTGCGGGATTAATCATTTTCAGAATTAACCATGTGACATAATGCAGCTTTTAATTATCATCTCATTCCATGGGTGATGAGCTGAAATATATGGTTCTACTGAAGATTGTACAGTGGAATGGTTACAAGGAGGAATTATATTCCATTTTCTCACTTGAACTTAAAGTGACCACTTCTAAAATGAAAGGAGTTGCTTAAGATAAAGAAATTGCTGTAATTTTTAAAGACAAAGTTGGAGAAGTCTAAGAACCTCTTGTTGGATCAGGACCTCTAGGGAGCAAGTAGAACTGTTCTGGGTGGGCTGTGGGAGATAATAGAGATAGCTGGAATATATATGGTCAGAAATCAAGCCAAGAATGAAGGAAGGCAGTCTGAACAGGCAAGTTGAGATTGAAGTAGAACTGTAAAGCTGCAGCCAAGTGGTAGAGGTTAGGAAGCAAGACAGGGATATACAGATGGGAGGCAAGGAATTGTATCTCAACTGTACAGAGGATATTTTTTGTGCCATAAGAACAGAAGAAGAGCCCACCTGGATCAAGCCAATGGGTGATCTGGACCAACATTCATAATGAACTACAGTATTAGTTATTTCTGGAGAATGCATAAGGACACGGAAGCAACAGTCTTCAGTGTTCCCCAGTAGGTGATATCAATAAGATTGCTAGCCTTTGGGGCGTAGCCACATTTTAAAATTAAAGAAGTTTGGCAGCACGTTAATTGCCTCGACTCTGTCCTACAGAATCCTGGGATTTGTAGTTTGGTGGGAGTCAAGAGCTCTCTGACAGACCAGACTGAATACCTCACCAAACTACAAATCCCAGGATTCTGTAGGATAGAGTCAAAGCAGTTGAAGTTCTGTCGAACTGCTTTAATATTGCAGTGTGACTACAAAATGGGTTCTCAAGGCTTTATATAATCACAGTGACCAGAAGTAACCAATGGACTTGCCATCCATGAACTGATCTAATCCTCATTATTTTCTGTTGCTTTACAGAACAGGACCCAGAACAATGGATGCAAGCTCCAGGAAAAGAGATTCCACCTCAATATTAGAAGGAACTTCCTGACAGTAAGGGCTGTTTGACAGTGGAACACACTCCCTCGGAGTGTAGTGGAGTCTCTTTCCTTGGAGGTCTTTAAGCAAAGGCTGGATGGCCATCTGTAGGGTGTGTTTTGATTGAGAGTTCCTGCATGGTAGGGGGTTGGACTGCATGGCCTTTGTGGTTTCTTCCAACTCTATGATTTTATGATTCTACTCTTTTCCAGTTTTTAACACATTTGACCTTTTCAGTGCTATGTACAGTCAGCTGCCTTTTTGATATTGAGATAGTAGGCTGGCTGGAATCAATTAATTAAACAAACAGAATAGAACACGCTGGATCAGCACCACTGAATTAATTAGTTACATATGTGAATGCATCCATAGGCTTCATGGCAGAGGCTACTCTGCAATTCCTACTGCAAGGATACATATATATGCATGTGTACCTGAGAATTTATTGGCAAGGTCCTCCTTTGTGTCCCATCAGAGGAAATGCTATGTGAGAGGACATGGGAGAGGGCCTTTTCTGTGGTGGCACACTGCATACCAGTTATGGAATTCCCTCCCCCTCCTCCTGGAGGCCCAATCGGCACCAATATTGGACTCATTTCAGCATCAAGTTAAAATATGGGTTTTAAAATTAAATCTTCAACCAGACTGATCTAGTGCAGGCTGTTTCTGTTTTATGGTTATATCATTCAAGACTCTTTTGTCCAGTTTTACACTGTCTGTTTTAAACTAAGAAACTATTTAACGTATTTTAAATCTTTTTAAAACTCTTGTCATTATTTATTGCTTTAAAATTTATTTTATTGTAAGACTCTCTGAGATCTTTGGCAGGGTATAAATATTTAAACAAACAAACAGATGCTGGCAGATGGTTCAAGAAGCACATGTGATAAATATACGTTGGATGACATCCAGTTAGAAATATATACATGTGTAAGTCATGTTGCACATATGGGGCCAAAAAGTAGTCTTTACACAAGAGACATATTGTGCTGATAGCAGTGGAAGTGGACTTGTGTAAGCAGCGTGTTTCTCTGCCTCTAGTCTTTGCACACTGTGTGCATCATATATTGTGTGTTGTGGTTTTCCATCGTATATTGTGCATCTCATCATCTGTTGTGCAATTATATATCATGCTATGTGCATTGTGAAATAGTGCCTAGTTATTGACATGTCTTATTCAATGCTGTTATTCTGCAGCAAGGTTAGATAATGCTTCTGTAGCATAATTTATCTGAAGATCTCAGGGTGTCTTACAATAAAATCAGTTTAAAACAATAAATAATTGCAAAGCGTTAAACTATATTAAATCATTTTCCAATTTAAAAACAGACAGTTTAGCAGACTGCATATCTCAGGGTGTAGCTTTTTATGTTACACAGTAGATGCTGGATTACAGCCATCTTGTATCTACTGAGACCTGAGGTTCTGGAAAAATAAGTAAAAAGTCAATTATTTCAGAACCCTGGATAGATCATATGGAGCTGACTGCTCAGTTTGGTGGAAGTTGCTTGTTGCTGGCTGTGGTGGGTGATGATTACTGCAGTAGTCCCTGTTACATATAAGGTTCATTTACTTTATGATTATTTAATGTGGATGGAAAAGAAAAAGTTGTGGGCTTAAGCCAAGTGCAATTCTATGCTTTTTTAAAAGGAAGTATGCAAAAAATCCATCTTAAATGTTATGGTAACAAGTGCTATAGAAAAGCTACTAACCTGCATCAATGATTGGAGTTTTTTGTTTACAATACTGGCAAACACCCAGAGAAAAAGTCATAAGTCTTGTGGGAATTGACAGCTACCATTTGTTTTAAGCCTGGTATATATGAATATACAAGAGACACTTTAAAAAACACAACACATAGAACCACATCTCTTCCAAACAGTGATACAGCTGCCTGCCTACCTTTTCCTCAACCATTGGCTGCTATCTCTGCTATTCCATTCACTCACAATGAGGAGGAAACTTGTAACTCTATCAGGGGCCTCTTTGTTTCATTCAGCTATTAAAGCTCATCATTTCAGACAATATGTGTTCAGTTCTGGAAAAAATGATTCTCTATCCCTCTCCAGTGTCAACCAAATGCTGATGGCAATCAACTTAAGTTGAAAATTCCAGATGAAATAAATCACTTTGCATGCCACCTTGCTAAGAAGGAATTCAAATCAGACACAATCCAACAAACCAAGGGTATATTGGAAATGTAACAATGGATATTCACACATGTCCTACCAGATTTCAGATCTTTGTGAGTATGCAGCTCCTGTATCTTTGCAATTTTGGATTGTGCTGTCATGTTAATGAATACAAATAACAGCTGAGATGTCTCTTGATTCATGGCACTACATTCAATCTTGGTTTTCTGTATCCCTTGGCAAATAGTATTAAAAGTAACAGCTTCTTTAAAAAATAATCCAACTTCTTGCCTTCAAAGAGGCTGGGGCAAGTAATACTCCCCCCAGTGCTCCAAAGCAAACAAAAGGCCAACTTTTTCAAGTTCATCCATGGGGGCTCTTATGCTGTACAAAGCTTCTTAGCAAAGTCTGCCGTAGATACTGCTAGTTCAGACTTGAATTAAATACAGTCTGTTTCATTTTTCACAGCAGAAATTCAACTCATTAACAGCCACCATGTCAGAGGAAACACATTTTCATTATTTTTAATTACATGTGAAAAACTGGCTTGCATGTGCAGAATTCCAAGTTTTTTGCTGCCTAATGAAAGCATAATGGCATGATGACAGCAACATCCCAGAAGTGGAGAAATGCACTCAGATCAGATAGATCATCCTATTAAGGGTGAAGTTAGTTGCCAGGCATCATTCATCTTCTCAGTTTTTTTAGAGTCTTTGCTTTTCTTTCAAGAAGAATTCAGTGGTTTTAAAATGTGCAAATTAATTTATGAGCAAATAAAGCTCAATAAAGCAGTACAGGAGGTCCTCACATGTCTCATTGAACTAAACAGAGCAATTGTTTGTGCCACTTTGGAACTGTTGGTGCTATATTTTCCCCCAGCAAAAGCATGTGCTTTAGAAAATGCCAGTGCTGTAGGAGATTCAGTTTTATTCTAGTTATATTGAAAAGTTGAAATGATGTGTGAAGTAAACCATTATTTCAGGATTGGAGAATTTGTGCTAGATAATATTGAACCCTGATTCTCATTAGACCTAGCCAGTCTGAATGATGGCAAGCCATGATGAAAGTAGTAGTTCTTCCATATCTGTAAGGGTGAAAGTTCTACATCCATACCTTTAAATGTAGTGTACATCTGGCAATGGAACCAGCATGGTGTAGTGGCCTGTGACTAGGACTCTGGGAAATCAGAGTTCAAATCCTCACTGAGCCATAGAAACCCACTAGCTGACCTTGGGCAAGTTCTGCATGGCAGACAGTTGGACTTGATGATCCTTAAGATCTCTTCCAACTCTATCATTCTATGATTCTATGCTCTGTCCTAACTCATCTGTTTGAATCTGAAAAATCTGATACAGAGGAGTTGGACTGCCGGGGCTCTCAGGTTCCACGTGATGGCTTTCCTCTTGAATTTGAAAAACTGGTGGTTGAAGCAGATGAAAAGCTCTGTCCTCAGCAGGATTTGATAAATGCTGTAGACATACCCCTGTATCTCTGCATAGGAGTAATCTTCTTTTATATAGAAAATATTCAGTAATAAAACACCTGGTGTCCAGAGTCCAGTGTCAGCCAACTATAAATTTCCCAGTATTTGCCAAGAGTCCTTGTTGTTTGCAATGCTCAGTCTCCCCAAGTGTCTGTGCTCATGTACTTCTTGGGATCCTTGACCTCTGAACTGCCTATATCTAATGTCTCCTTATCTTACCCTTGCAGCTTTGGCTATCTGAACTATTGGCTTCATGTAACAAATACTGGACCAGCTGAGACTTTGCCACTACACCTCCTTCCATCCTGGACTAGCTCGACATACCTGTAACTAGTTTGCTTACAATAACTTGTCTTTCTGGAGACTTCCTACCTATAAGCATAGGACATTCAGCCTGAGAGGAAGACAGTGGCAAACTTCTTGTGAATAAATATTGCTGAGAAAAACTCTATGAAAAGGTCATTATAAGTTGGAGATGACTTCAAGGCACATAACAACAGAAAACACATCTGGCATCCAGGTTCTAAAGCATTTTCACCTTTTAGAAACCAGCAGTACTTCAAAGACTCCTTAAGTGATTATTCTCATTTGCCCTCCCTCTTGCACCTTTGTGATTTTATAAGACAGGGGAAAAATTATATCCTTGACAGGTTCTCACCCATCAAGGTTAATTTCTAACCTGTGGGTATATGTTTGCAGCCTCTTAAGGGAGCCTCTAGGTGCTTTGCATGCTCCTTATTTATCTCCTGAGCTGAAGAAACATCACTTAAAAGGATTAATTTGGCAGGCACTCTAAAGACTTTGCAAAGTAAACAACTGTTTCTTTTTTGTCAATATGGCAATTAAGAATGGTAAGATTATAGAAATGAGAGTAAATGTGACATTGGCTTCTACAGTAGACTGATGGTTTAGTGATACTCTGAATATTTCAGATCATCCTTTAATGGATTTTCAGAATGATCCAAGTCAGATAGCTAAACAAACAAACAAACAAACAAACATCACAGTGGGGAACATCGATTGGGAATTTAAGCCACTGCCTCTTTTGTTCCTGAGACAGATTTTAACACCTCTCTTGTAACTGGTCTTGAAATAGTTAAAACAAACAAGTTTACATGGTGCAGTATTAAACTTGCCCATGCTATTAAAACAAATGTCTCATCTGATGCCACTATCTCAGTTGCCAAGTCCTATCCAAAATTGACTGGGGTAAGGGGCTTTGCAATTCTGTGGGGTGTGTATGTGGACTTAGCAAAAGAGGGATGCCAGTCTCAGTCTTGCTTGCAATAATTTGAAGAGAGATACTTGCCTATTTGATCACCCCTGCATGAATTCATGAGGCACCCACAAAGGAGAAACATCAGAGTTATTGAAGACTGAATGCTACCCAGAAAGCATTGCTATATAGGAGGCACATTGGGAGGTGTTCAGGGAAGTGTGATTTTCTTTAGGCCCGTAGTGGCAAACCTATGGCATGCGAGTCCTCTCTGGCCATCTCTAATGCATGCAGAGAGATGGGAGGGTGGGGAAAGAGAACAGGCACACACCCTTAGTAAAATGCTAGCAGAAGACAGAGAAAAGGCAGAATTACTCAATACTTTCTTTGCCTCAGAAAAGGGTGCTCAACCTGAAGATAATGGAGCAGAGAACAGAATAGGGGAATTTCAGCACAGAATAAGTAAAGAGATACTACAGGAATATCTGGTTAACCTAAATGAATATAAGTCTCCAGGACCAGATAAACTACATCCAAGGGTATTAAAAGAACTGGCAAATGTAATACTGGAACCATTGGCAATAAATGGCTTGGGCCCAAACTATCTCAGGGACCGCCTCCTCCCATATAATTCTCCCCGTACACTCTGCTCCTCTGGGAGGAATTTGCCGCAGCCTCAAAGATCTAGGCTTTCGGCTACCTCCCAGAGGGCTTTTTCTGTTGTCGCCCCCAGATTATGGAACGACTTGCCAGACGAGATCTGTCAACTGAGAGGGAGTTCACCAGGCAGGTCTAGCTGCATCAGGACTAGCCTGAAGGAAGGAGACTCCGCTCTCCATAACTGCCATCCGCCGGCCTGAGAGGGAGTTCACCAGGCAGGTCCAGCTCCATCAGGGCTAGCCTGGAAGAAGGAAGAGCCCTCCCTCCAATCCATCTGCCTTAGTCCAGGCCTCAGAGGGAGAGAAGAACCACTGGACCTCATCCCCTTTCCCTCCACCATTCCCTTCTCCTTTTGTTTCGTGTCTTTTAGATTGTAAGCCTGAGGGCAGGGAACTGTCTGATTAAAAATAATAATTGTAAGTCGCCCTGAGAGCCATTAGGGCTGAAGGGCGGGGTATAAATACCCAAATAAATAAATAAATAAATAAATAAATAAATAAATAAAATTGACATCTTTAGACAGCTTTAAAAAGGCTGTCAAGATGGATCTCTTCCGGCGGGCCTTTTCTGGATAGATAATCCTGGCCTCAGGAACCCTCTCCCCATGAGAGTCCCCAAAGTCCTCCCTGGAAATTTAAGTAGAGTGCTACCGCAGTTTCCTGTTTTGTTTTGTAATAATGTATATGTGTTGCTGTTGTTTTAATTTGTTGGTTTTAATTATGATTGATTTAATAACTTTTTAAGGGGGGGGAGGGAAGTAGATTTTGATGTATAATATATTGTATTTTATTACTGTTATCCGCCCTGATTGACCTCAAAGGGGCGGGATATAAATAATTTATTATTATTATTATTATTATTATTATTATTATTATTACTATTATTATTAGAACTCCTGGAGAACAGAAGAAATGCCAGCAGACTGGATGAGGGCAAATGTTGTCCCCATCTTCAAAAAGGGAAAAAAGAGGATCCAAATAATTATCGTCCAGTTAGTCTGACATCAATACCAGGGAAGATTCTAGAACAGATCATTACACTTATTATCTTCATTAATTAAAACATTAAAACATTATTATTTTCCCCCATGTTTGATCTCTCACTTCCTAAGAAATTTTAATTCTCCTAATGTGAAAAATCATGAAGCTACAGGTCTGCAGTGTGACAGAGTCAATTTCTTCTCTAGTGTCTACCACACCTCCAGGTTTCATCCACATTCATGTAGAAGCAGGGGAAAAATGTTTAGATTTACTAACAAAAGTGAACAGAAGTACTGGTGATCTGGAATCCTGAACTGTGGCCTGAGTCTTGTCTCTGGATGAATTAAAATGGATTAGGAGTAGATTGGAGTACATTCCTAGGAAATATCCTCCCCCATTCTCTTATATATTTCCTTCATTTTAGCTCATGTAGTAATAACTGCACCAGTGTTCTGAAATCATAACCTTTTCAAGGTATAGAAACAGAAATGTGATAGATCGTTTTCTGTGTTCACCTGTGGCAGTGTTTGAAATACTTCAACTTCTGCTTATTCTTTTTATCAAAGTTTAGAAACCATTTTGGATTTTCCCTCCTCTGGTGTTTTGTGCCTTTCCTGTTGGGAAACAATGGAAAGGCTCTCTTGTTCTGTGCGTGAAAAGGCAGAAACTCATTACAACAGCATCCCTTCCAGGCATGGCTAGAAATCAAAGTGTGAAATTGTGGTTCCCAAAGTGTGGCACACAGCATACATGTCACTGTATTTTTCCAATAGTCTGAACCACACCAAAATAAATCAATGCAATGTCCCTGAGGATAGACTCTGTTTACTTTGTAATGCATATCCTTGGAGGATATAATTTCAGGAAGAAATTCCTACAAGTGGCAGAGGAGGATGGTCTTTCAGCAATGTTCAGTTTTCTTAAAACAACAACCTTTGCTTTAGTGGGTACTTAACAACGTTGACAGTGGGTGACATCCTTCCCTCCAGCATAGCATATGGAGTGTAGGATGGGCCATGTGGCATTAAAAGAGGGGAATAGCTTGGGAGTTTAAGTGGGATAGGAACTGCATTGCTATCCCACAGCATTTGCTACCTAGGTGAGTTGCCTGATTATAGTGCTGGCCCAGTGGGGACAACAAAATGTGTGCCTTCTCATGTTCAAATGAATGCTTGCTTTGGGCTTGTGTATTGCTGGACCTGTTTAACAGGAAAGAGATTGTTCCCTACGTGATAAAAATGCTTAAAAGCAAGCAAGTATAGGGAATGTGTGTTAAACAATATAATCAAATACACAGCAGTACATTATACACATTTACTTACCCCTTTATTTAGTGGAGCAAACTTCTACATAAGTGTTGGAAGGATTAAAGTATCACTTGCATATCTATTATTCTATACTGGGCTTCTTGTGAACAAGAAATGAGCTGATCCAACCTTTTTTTTAATAAAGAGAAGATACTGGTGTGTTACAGACGGCCCAGAAGGGGCCGTCTCGCGCCGCTGCCGGTTGCAGCGTCTGGGAACTGCAGCAGCCAAACGGCGCTGTTCCTGGACGCTGCCAAGAAGGAGCGCGAAAATCGAGCTCCTTTTTGCTCCCCGAAAGAGACGCCACGAGGCGCTAGTCATGCACTCGCGGCATCATTTCCGGGGTGCGACGTGCGGATACAGAGTGTCCGTTACGTCATGATGGCGGCAGCCGTCGCCATTTGTTACGGACTCAGTCCGTGCTAGGGTGCCCGTTTATAATGGGCCACTGTATATCTAATTGAACAAAAGAAATTTTACTAGAAAAACTGTGGAAACTATTTTAGCTGTGGAAAAACTGTGGAAACAATTCCATATACATGTGTCCCTCCTGATTCGTGGGGGAATCCATTCCGGAACCCCACCCCTCATGAATCCAGAAAAACACACATATTCAAGTTGCCATTGGTTATAATGGTCAGGTGCTGTTGGGTGAGCACACCATTTTATTCCTCCCTGCTTGCCATCCGTGAAGGACCAAGACGGCAGACTCCAAGTCTGTGAATGAGTGTACATGTATCTGAGAAGAAAAGGTAAACCAAAAACTCCACATCCAACCATTTTATTAATTGCAAAAAGAGTCTACTCTATATACTCGACTATAAATTGACCTATACATAAGTTAAGGGTAGGTTTTGGGGCCAAAATTATGGATTTTGATATTACCCCTGGATATGTCAACACTAAATGTAAAGGATTAAACAAAGGGAAAACAATGCCAAAAAAAATGGTAAGCATAACTAAAGACTGGATGGATGAAGGGAGAACTACAGTAGATAGTGGATATATGATGTATGAGGGAGATGACTAGGTGTGCAGGGCTAAGAAAACATGCATATGTCAAAAAAGATGAAAAGCCAAAGCAAAGAAAAAGGCGATGTTGGGGCTGTACAGACGGGCGGCTAAACGCTGCCCCCTTTTAACCCGGATTGGGGCTGTGGTAACCAAACGCTATGGCCTCCAGAGGGAGAAAAAAGAAGACATGAAAAGTGGCTTGTTCTTGCTCCCTGGAAGGGGATTCATAGGTGTGGCGGCATGCCATGATGATGCCACTTCTGCAGTGTGCCATTTGGGTGCTGCCCTGAAGGTGCATCATCATGGCATGCACTGTGTAGACAGTGCACACCACAATGATGCCCTGCCCTCAGCAGTAGGGCTTCGTGCATGCAGATGCTCAGCCCTCACCCCACCCAGAGACCAGCGCTTTTTGGCAGTCTATACAGGGCCTACAGTAGCAGTGATTATAGCCTTTAACTTTAATGTGATAACTTTGCCTGATTTTAACCTAGAAAAGCAGACAAAATGTCTTATTCAGACCCTTCAAAGCCCAGTTCCTCTCAGCACTCCTTTGAGGGAAGGTGTCAAAAAGCTACCACCACAACTGTTTTCCTGCCCAGGCATTCAGAAAGAATGGGTACTGTGGCAGAGAGAGTAGAAGAAGTCAGTGCTTCTTTTAGGTGCTCCTGGGATGTACTAAGCTTTTTCCTTTTGCCACACTACTCAGAGAAGGGGATGGTTTGATAAGAGTTAAAGTACAGTAGTTACACTTGTGGGAATCTTAAAAGCCTGGACTTTCTCTCACTAAATCCACCAGCTTGACAGAACAGAGATGACAAAAGGACCCAGAATGCTGAGAATTCAAAAATTTATTTGCCGGCAAAGTCCTCAGTGGAATCCAAATTCCAAAAAACAAACTGAGGCCTCGAATAAAAGAAAATGGCTATCTTTATAGTAATTCAAACAAAGAGGTCCCTAACATACATTCTATTGGCTGGTTCAAAGTTCAAATGTACAAAACTTTCTTGCAATCAGAGCAAAGATACATGAATACATTAAAATACACTTACGGTGCATTTGAAATATTCCACCCCCCTTATCACCCATGTGTTACTTTCTCTTTCAAGGATGCTGTTCTTAATTATTTTGGCTTTCAAAGCAGGCCAGGTGCCTTGATGAGCCTTCAAAGGTCATCTTGTCTCTAAACATTCTTACTGCAAATCCCTTTCAGCATTCTCTTTCTCCACAAGCCCTCAACTCAAAAATCTTATTTCTATGTGTCCACTGTGCAACCATTTTCTACAAATGTATTGTGGGGATATTAATCATTAAAATCCATCTATCTCACACTGACTCATAGATAAGTTGATCCGGGTTTTTAGGTCAATTTTTGACTAAAATTTCTAGACTTACACATGAGTATTTACAGTACTTATGATATTGTTTTTAATCAAAGGAATTTTAAAAAGATTCTATTATTGTATATAAAAACCTGTAGATGTTTTAGACCTCTATAACGTTTATGTTTCTTCCTTATAAAAGTAGAGATACATGTTGAATGAAAAAAATTCTAAGTGCCAAAGTTGGAAATAATTTGAACTTAAATTAAAAAAAAAAAATCTACTGAACAATTTAATACAGGGATTTTCATGAAGTAAAATCTGATGGACAAACTCAGCAAGTAACAAGTAATTCTTCCAGAAAAAAAATTATTTGGTTCTCAGGTGCAATTTTTCAGACTTTATATCAAACAAATAGAGGCAAGATTGAGGTTATTTTCTTAACCTTGCCATAGCAAAAGTTTATGCTCTTTCTTCTGGTGAGTATCCAAAGTAAAAACTTGTCTTTGGGCTAGTAGAGAACTTAGTACAGAATATGTGAAGGTCAAAATGCCAACTTTTTATTAATATAAAGAGGTCACCATGCCTAAAGAGCAACTTGAAAACACATAGGTTGCATAGCAGTGCTGAATGTGATGGAAATCATCCACTGGAGCGGATATTACTATAAATCTTTGTCTATGTGGCAGATTTACATCTCCTGACTTCCATAAAACCCACTGCTAATGGCACAACACCTATTAAGTGGAGATATTTCTAGGTACAGTATTTCATGGTGTTTTACTATACAGTTTACAATATTCTTGGCATTTCACTACTCACATTATGAGGTACTTGAGAGGAGAAAATATAGTAACTTGCTCTCACTTCTCAAGGACGAGTGTTTATTTCTTCTGCATGAAACCTTTCAGGAAATGATCCCCTAAATATGTACACCAAATGCTATACACCACTGAGGCTAGAGATTGATAGTACGGCTGCCTTTTGTTTCCTTGGAAGAGAAGAAGCAAGTAAGTTGCAATATTCTCCAGTTCAACCCAAATAAAACACTCTAGGGAGAATAACCCTTGCAGAATTTATGTTGTGAATGCATTACTATCGCTTGTATAAATCGTACGTTAAAAATCAAGGGAAGTTATGGAACATTCTTGTTTCAGAATAATATTTGGATCACACAGAGTAAGAAGAACCTGGCAGCTTATTATCCAGTATGGGAAATTTAAAGCAGAACTTGTAACATAAGGCTGCCTTTCTGGGTTTCAGGGGATCACTAAGTTTGCTACTGGAGAGATTGATGGACACATTGCAGTGAGAGTTAAGCACTTCAGAATCCCACTGATGTGGCCAGGGGAAAAACATATTCTTTCGTTCAAATCATTAAGGTGATTTAGGTTGCAGTTCTACAACTACTTACCAAGAATAAGGCCTAATTAAGTTAGTTTTGCTATCTACTGAATAGACATGTATGGGAAAGCACTGTCAAAGTGCTTCATTTTGGTAGGTTTATCACTTGAGCAGGTTGTTTTGTTCTTGATTTTGTTGCTGCCTTTTTTGCCCATGTAACAAAGGCTCTTGAAGCCATTATTCTTCCAAAGATATTCATTGACAATGCAAATAATTTTTCATAATTATGAATAGATAATATCTTAACAAAAAACTTTTAGCACATGGAGGCATTTTCATCACCTTTTTGTGGTGCCAGCGGCTTGTTGTTAAGACATCGTTATCTACCTGAAATCCTTTCAGTATGTAACTTGGTTTGCATTTAAACTGAGATGTTATTTGTACCATCTGCTCCTCAATTTTGTATATCCTTTTGCCTGTACGAATTATTTTCCAGATCAAAACAGAGCCATAAAGGCACTTCCAAGTAGTCTTCTGAAACCAATACAGCAGGAAATGTTAATTTACATGACCCATAGTGAGTGTGATGGGTTCAATCATCTTTTTGCTTTCTTTTTGACCCATCTTTTTACTCATTTGGAAACAGAATGTGAAGATGTATCATTTATTGGAAATGAGAGATGTCATATTTCCCACTCCAGGTTTCAAACCAAATGGAATTATTCTTCAGTTCCATTGATTTTCTTTTACTATTTACTCTCTAATTTTTTTAAAAAAAATGTTGTTTTAAATAATTCAATGGATCTATATATATTTTACTTCCAAACATCTCTTGTGGCAAAACAACAAAGCACTAAGGCACTTTTAAGAGTAAGAAATTCATGTAGCATGACCTTTAGTGGACATACAGTCAGATACCTCAGATGTATGGTGAGCAGTGGGCTGCATATTCACAAAAGAAGCACTGTTTGGTCTATAAAACAACAACATTAGCTCAACAGTAGGGAAAAGAAGTTTGGCCAAACTGTTCTATGACAGAAGGGAGAAGATCCAATATCAACATTTTTAGGCTATACTTTATTAGTACGAATTCCTCACTTGCCTTGGAGACAATTTGACTGTCCAAAAGGTGGAAGAGGCAAGAAGGGGATCAGTTATTTTGAATCTGATCCTAACTAACAGGGATGACCTGGTTAATGGGGTGCAAGCGGTGGGATCCTTAGGTGGAAGTGACCATGTTCTCCTGGAGTTTGTTATACAATGGAAAGGAGAAGCCAGGCATAGTGAGACACGAATTCTAGACTTTAGGAAAGCTGATTTTAGTAAATATAGGCCCGTTACAAATGGGCCTTTTAGTACAGAGTCAGTCCGTACTAGGGTTAGGAAGGTGCGGTGTGTCCGCACACTCCTAACCCTAGTACGGACTGAGTATGTACAAAATGGTGGTGCCCCATCTACATGGGGGCCGCCATGACAACGTCACGACCGCGCCGCTTCTATATGGGGCGGCGCGGATGTGATGTCGTCGCTCCACGCCAGGGCGCTTAGTGCACCCTTTGTGCGGAGCAGGAAGGAGCTCCGTTTCGGAACTCCTTCCTAGTTTGCGCCACTGGGCGCAGCCTTCACACGGCTGTGCCCAGCGATGCAAAGGTGAAAGGAGCCAAGCGGCCCCTTTCTCCTCCTCCCTGCCGCCGCAGGGTGTCCTTGGAGCTTGAAGCCCCAAGGACACCCCTTTCCAGGCTGTGGGGAAGCGGCCTTTTGCCGCTTCCCCGCAGCCTGGAAAGCGATAGATCGGGGCCTCAGCGGCTGCCGTTCTGGCCACTAAGTCCCCGATACCCCAGGGAAAGTGGCGGGTACAGGCCGCTGCTTTTTGGCGGTCTGTAATGCACCTTAGCGAAATACTGGGGGTGATCCCATGGTCAGGAATACTAAAAGATAAGGGAGTTCAAGACGGATGGGACTTTCTCAAAAGGGAGATACTAAAGGCACAATTTCAAACAGTTCCAGTGAGGAAGAAAAATGGGAGATGTCTCAAGAAACCAGGATGGATTACTAAGGAACTTTCAGCTGAGCTAAGTTTTAAACAGAACATGTATAAGAAATGGAAAAGGGGGGAAATCACCAAAGAGGAATTCAAAGAAATAGCAAGCATGTATAGGGGTAAAGTCAGAAAAGCTAAAACACATAATGAACTCAGGCTTGCTAGAGCGGTTAAGAAGAACAAAATGGCTTTTTTGGATATGTCCGCAGCAAAAGGAAGAAGAAATAATAGGGCCACTGTGTGGAGAAGATGACAAAATGCTAACAGGGGACAGAGAAAAGGCAGAATTACTCAATACCTTCTTTGCCTCAGTGTTCTTAGAAAAGGCAAAGGGTGCTCAACCTGAGGATAATGGAGCAGAGGACAGAATAGGGGAAATTCAGCACAGAATAAGTAAAGAGATAGTAGAGGAATACCTTGTTAATCTAAATGAATTTATGTCTCCAGGACCAGATGAACTACATCCAAGCATATTAAAAGAACTGGCAAATGTAATATTGGAGCCATTGGCAATAAACTTTGAAAACTCCTGGCGAACAGGAGAAGTGCCACCAGACAGGAGGAGGGTGAACGTTGTCCCCATCTTCAAAAAGGGGAAAAAAGAGGATCCCAATAATTATCGTCCAGTTAGTCTGGCATCAATACCAGGAATGATTCTGGAGCAGATCATTAAACAGAGAGTCTGTGAACATTTAGAAGGCAATGCCATAATCACAAAAATGTCAACACGGGTTTCAGAGAAACAAGTCGTGCCAGACAAATCTAATCTCTTTTTTTGATAAAATTACGAGCTTGGTAGATGAAGGGAATACTGTGGATATAGTATATCTTGATTTCAGTAAATCTTTTGACAGGGTTCCCCATGACATTCTTGCAAACAAGCTTGTAAAATGTGGGCTAGACAAGGCAACTGTTACATGGATTTGTAATTAGTTGACTGGTTGAACCCAAAGGGTGCTCAACAATGGCTCCTTTTCATCCTGGAGAGAAGTGACCAGTGGGGCCCCATAGGGCTCTGTCTTGGGCCCAGTGCTATTCAAAATCTTTATCAATGACTTGGAAGACATAATCAGGGGCATACTTATCAAATTTGCAGATGACACCAAACTAGGAGGGGTAGCTAATACCACAGAGGACAAGATCAAAATTCAAAATGACCTTACTATCAGCTGCTCTGAGGGCCTTTAGGGCTGAAGGGCAGGGTATAAATACCATAAATAAATAAATAAATAAATAAATAAATAAATAATAGATTAGAAAGCTAGGCCAAAGCTAACAAAATGAACTTCAACACAGAGAAATGTAAGGTGCAATCACTTAGGGCAGAAAAATGAAATGCACAGATATAGGATGGGTGACACCTGGCTGAACAAGACTACATGTGAAAGGGATCTGGGAGTCCAAGTAGACCACAAGTTGAACATGAGTCAACAGTGCGATGCGGCAGCTAAAAAGGCCAATGCAATTTTAGGCTGCATCAATAGAAGTATAGTGTCTAGATCAAGGGAAGTAATAGTGCCACTGTATTCTGCTCTGATCAGGCCCCACCTGGAATATTGTGTCCAGTTCTGGGCACCACAATTCAAAAAGGACATTGAGAAACTGGAGCGTGTCCAAAGGAGGGCGACTAAAATGGTGAAAGGTCTGGAAACCTTGCCCTATGAGGAACGCCTTAGGGAGCTGGGGATGTTTAGCCTGGAGAAAAGAAGGTTACGAGGTGATATGATAGCCCTGTTTAAATATTTGAAAGGATGTCATATTGAGGAAGGAGCAAGCTTGTTTTTTACTGCTCCAGAGAACAGGACCCGGAACAATGGATGCAAGCTACAGGAAAAGAGATTCCACCTCAACATTAGGAAAAACTACCTGACAGTAAGGGCTGTTCAACAGTGGAACACACTCCCTCTGAGTGTAGTGGAGTCTCCTTCCTTAGAGGTCTTTAAACAGAGCCTGGATGGCCATCTGTCAGGGATGCTTTGATTTAGAGTTCCTGCATGGCAGGGGCTTGGCCCTTGTGGTCTCTTCCAACTCTATGATTCTATGATTCTAAAGAAACAGTGGTCCACACCCTAAACCCCTGGCATGGATTTACCTGGAAACAGTTGCTGGGCTTATGAAGTACATACCATTGTAAATTCCTACACTGCCCTGGAACAATATTACATGAAATATTTAAAATCCAGTGAAACAAATGTTGTTCTTCTTATCTGAGGGACTGAAGGTTCATGGCCATTTGAAGTATCTAAATGAAGGTCCTTTTAGTTCAATGAGAAGCCAGCATAGTGCCGTGGTTTGAGACTATGGCGGGTTACAGACTGCCCATTTGGGGCGGCCTGCACCTGCCCCTTTCCCAGTGTATTGGGGCCTCAGCTGCCAGACCAGCAGCCTCCGAGGCCCCAATCCGCCGCTTTGCAGGCTGCGGGGAAGTAGCAAAAGGCCGCTTCCTCGCAGCCTGGAAAGGGGTGTCCTTGGGGCTTCAAGCCCCAAGGACACCCCGCGGCAGCAGGGAGGAGGAGAAAGGGGCCGCTTGGCTCCTTTCTCCCTTGCATCGCTGGGCGCGGCGCGGTCGTGACGTATTGATGGCGGCGGCCGTGTGGAATGGCCGCCGCCATTTTGTGCGCACAGAGCACGTACTAGGGTTAGGGGGATGCGGAAGCACCGCCCCTTCCTAACCCTAGTACACGCTCCACGCGTACTATATGGCCCGTTTGTAACGGGCCTCAGACTCTTCAGACCAGGGTTTGACATGGAAACCCATTGTATGATTGCACAAGTCATACTCTCACAACTTCAGAGGAAGGCAAAGGCAAATTTCCTCTAAACAACCTTGCCAAGAAAACCCCATGACACTTTGCCTTAGGGTCACCATACATTGGAAACAACTTGAAGGCATACAACAACTAGTCTATCATCTTGGTCATCTGAGTTTTCCAAACCTGTAAATAATAGTATTGACCAGTACATAAGTTAACATCAATATTTCCATTAATACTCTCTTAAGTATTGGAATGTCAAGATATTGGTATTAACAGAATAAGCAGGTGGCTATATAAACCTTTTACTATTTATTACATAAATTTATCAGTAACATACATTTCTGCTCCCCTTGGGAAGGATTATTATACAGCACTGACATCAGTCTAGGCACATGACTACTACAGTCCGTCCTCGCCTTACGCGGGGGATCCGTTCCGGATCCCTCCGCGTAAGGCGAATTCCGCCTATGCTTGAGCCCCATTGGAAACAATGGGGCTCGTGTGCGGTGGCGCGGCGGCGCGGGCATGCGCGGGGCGCAACGGGCGAGCGTGCCCATTCAATTGAATGGGACGCGCCGCCCCTTCCGCCCTGTGCACGCCCCGTGGCTTGAGCGCATATGCTCAAGGCCGCGTATGGCACGCCCGCGTATGGCGCGGGTGCACTGTATTTCCTAACTTCTGTTAAGGAACTTAAAGATGTCTTAATAGGCAACTGTAGAGGAATGTATACATCTCTAAGAGGCTTTCTGTATGTTCATCTGTTGAGCAAGTTTATACATTTCAAACATATATTTAATAAACTGTAGCATTGTAATATATTTCACATATATTAGGACCAGAAAGCAGAACTGTTTCTGAAGACCAACCTTGTTCAGTTAGGGGCTGTACAGGCCACCCCTAAGTGGCAGCCTGCAGCCGCCCCTTTTAGCGCCAGGTCGGGGCTGTAGCAACTGCACACCGTGACCCTGATCTCTCCTTTCCACAGTGCAAAAAGGAGCTGCACATCCATATGGATGCCACCATCATGGCAACCTCCCATCCCCACGGGGGCTGCCATGATGAGACAAGCGTGGCGCTGTGTCTGTACTTCAGGATGCCGTGCTTGTGTCATAGATGCACCACAGTGTGCTAATGGCAAACTGATGGTGGCACCCACGTGTGCCAAAAAGAACCCGGGTTTTTTTTTTTTTTGGTGCAAAGGGAGCCTGCACAGTTCAACTGCTGCGGGCTCCCTTGGGAGCAAAACCAGGCGGCTCCAGCCCGGCCTTTCGGAGCGGTCTGTCAAGCCCCATAATCTGTCTGCCATCACACATTGCTAATGAATTACACCTGGCTTTGTTCTTTCTTTTTCTATAACTTGCTGGGCTTCTTATTGTTTATCTTACTTTCATTTTCTATACTTGACTAGCTAGGCAAAAGGAGAACTCAATCTTACTATGTAAAACTGATCCCGTTAACCACTAAAACTGCACAGTTTCTTCAGCAGTGTGCAATCACCTTCACATTAACACATGTTAAGCATTATTAATCTACTTTAGGAATCCAACATATTACAGTATGCATTGTTGGGAATTTAAAAGGTTGAGCAGCTTCCCGACGTTGGGCCATGCCTCCAGATAAACCTGTCACTGGGGAAGCAGACAGGCAAGAGGAGCAAATTGGATTTCCTGACACTGACCTTTGATAACAACAAAACAAGGCGTAACAAGGAATCATGACATATACTTTTAAAAAGAAACATGTTTATACTTTAATCCCAAATATATTCAAGAGCATAAACCTTGCTAAGAATATTGCCCTCTTCTTCTCTGTGCTACACTACAGTCTGAAAATATTCAGGAGCTAAATGATTTGCACCAGGTGTGGATGAAAAATTTGCACAAACTTTTTTGATGGGTTTATCTTCCTAAGCTGACATTCTAAATCCTCACTGAAATCACAAGAATCACCAGTGTGTGTAATCAATGAGTCAAACCTACTAAAATGTCATGAATCTGGATGGAATCTTTCATCTTTTAGATGACTGGGAAAGGTTGATAATTTGGGGTTCAAAATTAATACTACCTTGCTCCTCTGCTGCTCACGTATGAATGAATATATCCTACATATTTAAATATATAAAATAACCGGTTTGAAAGTAAAAACACGAAATGGTGTTCAGATAAATGACAATCAGCCTAGACATGCACACATGTGTATATATGTGCACGCACATACAGAAACACAGAGCAATCTACCCATATATATATATATATATATATATAGGGTCATCTTACTAATATTTTTAAGCACTGTCTTAACAAATATGAGCCCCATACTGAAATGAAAACATAAAACTGGTAAGTTTGTGACTACAAAAACATATTTGTGCAATTCATGGAGGAGAGCTTAAATTATGCAAAAATATGACTTTACTCCTGATAAATCAATCATCTCTGATTTAAGACATTAAGGACTTCATGCAAAGCAATACCTATATGTTTATAAGGAAACCAGAGGAACAGTACTAAGGCTCTTTGCTGATCCTGCTTTCATTCCTTTTAATTTCATTCATTCATTATTCAGTTCATGTGTATATCCTAGTTCACAAATTGGTGTACATCAGTAAAACATAAAGTATACACAATATGAGAATATACCATACAAAAATCAAGATACACTAAGAGCTTCGAAATAGATGTCAGGTTGAACAAAACAAGGAAGCTTGCTTTAAAAAGTACAGTATGCTTTTTAACATATGTTGAAGACTAGGAATAGTTGGACCATTCCAAAGTTCTAATGGAGGGCATTCCACACATCTGGTGCCATTACATTAAATGACCTGATACAAATCTGAGATTTCCCTAGTTAGCCCAATTCTGCACACAAATGCTGCTCTGAAGATCCATAGAGCCAGCTAGACCAGAAACAGCCAAATCATCATGGCACAACAGGCCACTAGAACTGAATGTTTTTCTTCCTATTGGGGGGCAGGCATGATGGGGAGGGGAAGAGAGGAAAGGAAAAGGAGAGTGAAAACAGAATGGGGTAAGTATAAAAAATCATTATTTTTTTTAAAAAAAGAGGTTTTGGAGTAGGTTAGATCATGAAGACACAGAGACTAGTGCCTCACATCCAACTGGTAGCAAGCTGCCTACTCCTAGATTATTAGCATTACCTCAAAGTGCTTGAAATTTACTGGCATAAGTCTCTGAAGGGCTTTCTGCAAACAAAAACAAACAAACAAAAAGGAATGTTCTCAACAGACCAGTTGCTGTCGAGGAGCATGGAGCAAAGTGGGCTTCTTTACAAGTAGTTGTTGGGCTCACTGTAGAGATGAGATAATTTTTTCTTACGTCCAGTGTGCTTAGCAAAAAAAGTCACTGTGAGCCTCTAAAGAATGTGCTCTCTATTCATAAGGGTCTGTGTTAATAACCCCCTGATTACTATGAACAACTCTGCTGGATCCTGTATAGCTACTTGAGAATCCAACTGAAGCAGCAAAATAAGTTATTTCCTACCCTCACTGCAATAAAATAGGTGTGTTTATATGCTCCAACATGTGCTGGAACAGTTTCACAGTAAGTTGTGCGCCTTTTCTTTGAGCCATTGCCCATCTTGTTTTATTGCTTGCAAACTCCCTGAAGTATGAGCCCAACACACAGTATGTGTTCAGTTTTTTTCGTACGCTGGCAACATTGTGGAAACATTTATCAATTTAATTTTAAATGCTAGGATCTTATAAAAATGCAGCATTACACCAATGAAAAAATTGTCAATTTTGCTACTGGGGATATCTCTATTTACCATATATACTTGTCTATCAGTCTAAAAGACTATGCCCAAAAATTAACTCCTAAATCCCAGGTTGACTTATTTACGAGTCAGTATGGCAATATGATAGCAGCTTTTTCATATTTCCCCATGGAATGAGAGTTTCTTTTTCTCTTGAGCGAAGCAGAAAGAGTCCTGGGTTATTAATTGCTGTTAAACAAACAAACAGTCCTAGGGCCTAGTTTTCAACTTTGTGCATCACAGAATTCATAGAATCATAGAGTTGGAAGAGACCACAAGAGCCATCCAGTCCACCCCCCTGCCATGCAGGAAATCTCAATCAAAGCATCCCCAACAGATGGCCATTTAGTCTCTGTTTAAAGACCTCCAAGGAAGGAGACTCCACTACACTCTGAGGGAGTTTGTTGCACTGTTGAACAGCCCTTACTGTCAGGAAGTTCCTCATAATGTTGAGGTGGAATCTCTTTTCCTGTAGCTTGCATCCATTGCTCCCTGTCCTGTTCTCTGGAGCAGTAGAAAACCAGCTTGCTCCCTCCTCAATATGACATCCCTTCAAATATTTAATCAGGGCTATCATATCACCTCTTAACCTTCTCTTCTCCAGGCTAAACATCCCCAGCTCCCTAAATCATTCCTCATAGGGCAAGTTTTCCAGACCCTTCATCATTTTAGTCACCCTCCTTTGGACTTGATCCAGTTTCTCAATGTCCTTTTTGAATTGTGGTGCCCAGAACTGGACACAATATTCCAGGTGGAGCCTGACTAAAGAAATACACTCGTTCTTTTCCACTTTTTCAAAACAAAGATCAGAAGTCATGTTGTGGCTCTTCTTGTCATCATTTTGAAGAAAAAATAAGAGAAATGAGTATTTGAGATGTGGTAGAGGGTATGAAAAGTACTGAGAGGATAGGGAGAAGCTTTTGGAGGGTTTATACACATTTGGGAGTGCTTTGGGTACAATTTTCCCCAAATTATGGCAAAATATTGTTTAAAATGTGGGTGGTCATGGGTTGGGGGGGACACTTCGAATATCACAAAAATGACTTCTAGGAACTGCATGCAAGCTACAGGTCATAATTTTCCCATGTCTGATATTTAGCAAGGGATAAGCAATATTTGTCTTTAGAGCCACAAATTTCAAACTGGCTTCAGGGCAGGATATGGAGTGGAGACAGCCATGGTCGCCTTAATCGATGATCCCTGTCTGGGCACAGACTGGAAGTGTAACCCTGTTAGTGCTCTTGGGCATCTCAGCGGCTTTCAATACCATCGATCATGGTATCCTTCTGGAACGCCTGAGGGAGTTGGGCATAGGGGGTACTGCGTTCCGGTGGCTCCGATCCTACCTCTAGGGCAGGTTCCAGATGGTGAGGCTGAGGGACAGTTGCTCTTCTAGTAATCTTTTTTGTACAAATGTTACTCATAAATCATAATTCTCATAAATCCCTGAATGTAATGGCAATAGTTGTGACATAAATAACTAGCAAAATTAAAATTATACCTTTAAATTACAATATTATATGCACAGTCCAAATGTATTTACATGTACATAGTTTCATGTGGTTAAAGTGAAAATTGGTAAGATGTGATTTTTAAAAAGAAAATATTTAAAGAATAAAAAACCTTTTTTTTAAAAAAAACCCTGGGGCCTCTCCTTTCTCTTCCCATGAAGCCTTGTCCAATTCTTCAGCATATTAAGGCACACAACCAAACACCACAGTCCATTTCTGCCAAAAGGCAGATGTTTGGGGAACAGTAGTGTCACTCCCTCTTAAGGTGTCAGTGGTGTGGCTCCCCCCCCCACATCTCCTAGTGATGCCGCCTGCTCACAGGGTCTTTGAGGATGATGGCATTGTTGCACATCCATCAACAGGAATGGAGCAGACACTTCTCTGGCAGAACTTTATGACAAACCTTCCCATTCAAGGATTGGCTAAATCATAAAGCTACAGGAGCCATGACCCCTATTCAGCCTGGCAACCCTAGCTCATAGAGCAGAAGAGTTTGGGGATTACAGAAATTTCTTCAGAGCCAATTTGTGGCTGGCATTTTCATTTGAAAGAATTTAGGAGCAGGCGGAGGCAAGAGACCGTGTTCTGTTTTCATGCAAATATTTCTCTCTCTCTCTCTCTCTCTCTCTCTCTCTCTCTCTCTCAATTATGATTTCAGGTTGCTCTCAGCAGGATATGCTTCTGATACACATATTCAGTCCATTTAGAAATGTAGTCTATATGTGGAATGACAAAAGCAGTCCCAGGGAAATGAAATTTTATATTTAAAAGAAAGCAGAGGCAATTTTCCAAGGACTTTACTTTGATATAAAAGCAAACATGTTTTGTGTTCTCTCTCTCACACACACGCATATTCCAGCATCTTGACACACACTGCCAATCTGTCTCTTAGCTTTCCTCTTGTGACTTATTAAAAACAAAAAGGAAAAAACCCAACATTAATTCACCACACAGAGAATACTTGTAGAACCACAAGGTTAAAGGTCAACTCATAGATGAAAGCCTCAATAATAGCTCTGAAATCTTATGTGTAAACATGCTTTTTGCACAATCACAGAGGGGAGGCCAGCTAGGGGTGAGGGTGGGGAGATCACACCACAAAGCTTTATGCAGTATTGTACAGAGTTATAACTTGCCCATAGGAAGCTGTGCCATAAAAGCAATGAAGAGGAATGATACCCAAATACTCTCAATGAAAAAAAAAATATGTGCCAGGCTGAATTTTCAACCTGTGAAGACTACTGTATATATATTTCCAGACTGCTCCAAAAACTGGAACATATGGAAGCTGAGAAAATAATTAAGGATGCCTGTAAGCACAGATGCAGCTTATTATAGTTGTCCCACATGTACCGTGGCCTGGGAAAGTTGCTTTTTGGACTAAAACTCCCAACATTCCTCAGCCAGCATGGCCACTGGGAATGAAAATTTCCTTGAAAAGTTCAAACATTTCTTCCCCCCCCCCCCCCAAAAAAAAGGAAAATGTAGGGCTGACAGAAATCCACGATCAGATTTCCTTTAGTTTTAAGATGTAGAAATTATCAGCTAGGTTCATCCCTGTCCATTCCACATTTGAAGAAGGGCCACAGCATCCAATCTATAATACAGTTGTGTGAAATATATTTAAGAGGGAAGAATACCTGAATTTAATTAATTTGATGGACAGATCTGAATTCTATAGAGAATATCTAGTTATCAGTCTGGATTTTGTTAGGGATATTTAGTAAATATAATAGCATAGCACTTTACATTTCTATACCACTTCATAGTGAACTGAGCATTCTCTAAGAGGTTTACAATGTGTTAACCAATTGCCCCCAACAACCTGGGTACTCATTTTACTGACCTACAAAAAGATGGAAGACTGAGTCAACCTGGAGCCCTGCGGGACTGAACTCAATGCTGTGGCTGCAGTACCAGCATTTAACCACTGCACCACCAGGACTCACAGTAGTAGAACAATGTTTAATAGTAAACCCTCATATTGTACCTCTTTCGAGAATTGAATATGTCTTTGGCTAAAATGGCAATGATTCACTTTAAGATTGTATAGTTCATCTTGACATCCAACACTGTCTATGGTCACACTGAAACTACTGTTGCAATCTGGATTGTAACTTCTAGATCAATGATTCTTAGCGTTTAATTCTCCAAATCTTTTAAAGTTCAACTTCCAGAATCCCAAGCATTGACCATATTGGTGGGGCCTTCAGGGAATGAATCCCAAATATCTGGAGGACCAAATTTTGAGATTTGTTGCTTTTGGTGGTAAGCAGAGGTGGGTGCATTCTAGAGGTCAAGAGTTCCCTCAGGACCAGGGCCTTCAAGGGGCCACACCAGCCTCCTCAGATGAAACAGGCAGTGACTAGAAAGACTCTTCTGCTTTCAAAGTAAAACAACTATTATTGGTTAAAAAATTAGATTCTTTTGCTAAAATAAAATGTGTGTAGGAGACAGAGACAGACAGACAGACAGACAGACAGACAGACAGACACACACACACAGAGAGAGAGAGAGAGAGAACTGAACTCCTTAGCAGCATAGGTGTTCTATTTGCAGATAGTTAAAATAATATTCCACTCCTCTGAGGAACTCCAAGGCCCACAAGGCCTCAGGGGCCACATGAAGCCATGGTTAGCATAATTTTTGTCCCTGTTCTATTCCTGTTGCACTCTACAAATAGAAAGTAATAGGGTAGTAAAAATGAAATGCAGAAACATAGGATGGCTGATACCTGGCTTTATGGCAGTACATGCAAAATTGATCTAGGAGTCTTAGTGGACCACAGGCTGAACATGTGTCAGCAATGTGATGATACAGCTAAGAAAGCCTTTCCCAGAAAAGCTCAAACATTTCTCAAATAAAAAGAAAATGTAGGGCTGAGTGATCTGACAGAAATCCATGATTAGATTTCCTGTAGGCTGCAGTGGTAGAAGTATAGTGTCTAGATTGGGAGAAGTAATAGTACCACTCTATTCTGCTTTGATCAGAGAGAAAGGAAAGTGAATATATCCCTGATAGGGAGAACATGGATTTGGATGTTCCTTCATCACTGCACAAGAAATTTTCCAGTTACTTGGAGCTACTAGCTGTGTATTTAACTGGGCAATCCATCTCATTCTCTTCTGTACAGTTCAGCAGTTTTCTGCATAGTTCTCAGTTAAAGTCCTTTCCAATCATCCCATCTATCAAACACTTTTGATAATGTATCCTAAGTAAGAATGCCTTTAAGACAAGGTGCCTTAAGGCACAGGCTAGTGCCAATAGCTGTTCCTCAGAGGCACATTTAAATATATTAACTTGAAAGCATTTTCAGTCTGAGTTGCTTTGGTCATTTGGGAACAGGTGAAACTGTTTTTACCTCAAAACAGGTATATATCTTCAGAGAATCCTGTCTTTTTCCCATCACACTTTATTTTAAAAAAGATACAGGTGCATATAAAACAACTCTTCCCATTCAAAGAAAGTGTGAAAATCATTTCCCTCCTTTCAACACATGGAATACTTATTTCTTTGAAGATGATGTATCACAAAAGACTGGCAAGAGAGATCTTGAAAGGGGAAAAAACATCTAGAGGCATATATTTGTCCTGCTGAATGTGAGCTTGGGCTACTTTTCTGATTCTTTCCTTTTGGTTTATTCTGTATTGAACATTTGCTAGTGAATAGAGGAATGACAAATAACAATAAAATGAAGCAACACCATATTGATGCAAATGCTGCTTGTGTTCTTCAAGTGTTTCCATCTCACCTAGCAAAAATGCAAAAACTTGGTGGAAACAAGAGATTGCCAATATATTGTAATCCTGGATTGGATCAGAACTCCTTGTAGCTTCTTTTTTTGTAAAAACTGCTGAGGCAGAAGATGTGATTACAGACCCCAAGGTTCTTAAATATCCTGGGACTTCGATTTGAACATGTATGATTTAATTACTCTAAGCATCCTGACATATAACCAAATTCAGATAGGGTGGTTGTGTACAGTAGTACAGGGTCAAATTAGTGTCCTTGTGATGAAAGGGGGAAAAGTCTGTGTAGTTAGACGATCTTGTCACTATGAAAAAGTGCCATTATTTTCTATTTTATATCAGAATTGTTTTATTGCTTTAAACTGTTTCTATAAATGTAATCCCAATTCATATAAGTTTATCAGCCTTCTTTAACTTAAGCCCTCTTTAAACCTGGAGTAATCCTGAGTATTTCTACTTCTATTGGATGCATTATGGTTTACCTCTGTCTTTTTTATGGGATCCTGAAACTTCACCAACCATATGTTTTAAGATATTTGTGTGTATCCCTTTGGCAATAGGCAAAACAAACAGGATTTATATAAAAAACTAATTTTAGTAGGAGTGCTACCACTTTCCCTTGTTCTGTTATCCTCACATTCTTGCCTGAAAACAGGGTCAACCTGGCTGTTATAAAAATCCCTTTCAAAGACAGGACTTCAGCAGTTATTTTATACTGCCACTATTCCATAATTCCCTTTCCTTCCACTACCATAATTGCTTTGGTGAGGATATCACATTAAAACCCAATAATAGTGGATGTTTTGACAAACATCCACTCAGATGTATGCCACCCTGTATACATGCATATCACATTTGTTGTTGTTATCCACCTTTGAGTCGATCTCAACTCATGGCAACCCTATAGGTGAGACATCTCCAAGACTCTCTATTCTCCACTGCTCTGCTCAGGCCTTGTAAATTCATACAAATGACCTACCATACTTAATAGAGCCTATCAAGCGAGCATGCAGCCTTCCTCTCTTTCTGCTTCTCTCCACCTTTCCTAGCATTATTGTTTTTTCCAATGAGTCATGCCACCTCATGATGTGGCCAAAGTACAACAGCCTCAGTTTAGTCATGTTGGCTTCCAGAGAGATTTCTAGTCTGATTTGCTCTAGGACCCATTTGTTTGACTTCTTGGCTGTCCATGGGTTCCTCAGCACTCTTCTCCAACATCACATCTGAAATGCATTGATTGTCTTCCTTTCTGCTTTCTTAATCGTCCAGCTTTCACATCCATATATTGTGATAGGGAAAACAATGGCTTGTATGATTCTGAGTTTTGTGCTCAGTTGTATGTATTTACATTTTAGGATATTTTCTAGTTCTTTCATTGTTGCCATCCCCATTCTTAGTCTTCAAATGATGTCTAGACTGCAGTCCCCACACTGGTCAAGATTTGATCTCAGGTATGAGAATTCTTTTACTATTTCTATTTCCTCATTGTCTAGGTTGAATTTGTATAACAAAATCTCTGTGGTCATTATTTTTGTTTTCTTTATGTTCAACAATAAGGCTGCCTTTGCATTTTTCTGCATTTTTCTGTTTAGTTCACAAACCACCCAAAAGTGCGGTATGCCGGCGCCCGTGTTTGCTGTGCAAGGGAACCACAGCAGACAAACCACACGGAGGGCAAAACGTTGTCCCCATCTTCAAAAAGGGGAAAAAAGAGGATCCCAACAATTATCATCCAGTTAGTCTGACATCAGTACTAGGAAAGATTCTGGAGCAGATCATTAAACAGAGAGTCTGTGAACATTTAGAAGGCAATGCCATAATCACAAAAAGTCAACATGGGTTTCAGAGAAACAAGTCATGCCAGACAAATCTAATCTCTTTCTTTGATAAAATTACCAGCTTGTTAGATGAAGGGAATGCTGTGGATATAGTATATCTTGATTACAGTAAGGCCTTTGACAAAGTTCCCCATGACATTCTTGCAAACAAGCTTGTAAAATGTGGGCTAGACAAAGGAACTGTTAAATGGATCTGTAATTGGTTGACCGGCCGAACCCAAAGGGTGCTCAACAATGGCTCCTTTTCATCCTGGAGAGAAGTGACCAGTGGGGTCCCACAGGGCTCTGTCCTGGGCCCAGTGTTATTCAACATCTTTATCAATGACCTGGATGACAGAATTGGGAGCACACTTATCAAATTTGCAAATGATACCAAATTAGGGGGAATAGCTAATACCCCAGAGGACAGGATCAAGATTCAAAATGACCTGAATAAACTAGAAAGCTGGGCCAAAGCTAACAAAATGAAATTCAACACGGAGAAATGTAAGGTACTGCACTTAGGGCGGAAAAATAAAATGCACAGATATAGGATGGGTGACACTTGGCTGAATGAAACTACGTGTGAAAGGGATCTAGGAGTCCAAGTAGACCACAAGTTGAACATGAGTGAACAGTGTGATGCGGCAGCTAAAAAGGCCAATGCTATTTTAGGCTGCATCAATAGAAGTATAGTGTCAAGATCAAGAGAAGTAATAGTGCCACTGTATTCTGCTTTGGTCAGGCCCCACCTAGAATATTGTGTCCAGTTCTGGGTGCCACAATTCAGAAAGGACATTGAGAAACTGGAGTGTGTCCAAAGGAGGGCGACAAAAATGGTGAAGGGTCTGGAAACCATGCCCTATGAGGAATGACTTAGGGAGCTGGGGATGTTTAGCCTGGAGAAAAGAAGGTTAAGAGGTGATATGATCGCCCTGTTTAAATATTTGAAGGGATGTCATATTGAAGAGGGAGCAAGCTTGTTTTCTGCTGCTCCAGAAAACAGGACCCGGAACAATGGATGCAAGCTACAGGAAAAGAGATTCTACCTCAACATTATGAGGAACTTCCTGACAGTAAGGGCTGTTCGACAGTGGAATGCACTCCCTCGGAGGGTGATAGAGTCTCCTTCCTTGGAGGTCTTTAAACAGAGGCTGGATGGCCATCTGTCAGGGATGCTTTGATTTGGATTTTCTGCATGGCAGGGGGTTGGACTGGATGGCCCTAGTGGTCTCTTCCAACTCTATGATTCTATGATTCTATGATTCTATGATCCCCAGCGCAGCAAGAAGAACCCGCAAAAAGCGGGTTCTTCTTGCGGCGCCGTTGTGATGTCGCAAGGTGCCAATGGCACCCTTGCAGCATCACAAGGGCGCCAAGACATGCAGATGCTAGTCGTCTGTCATGTCAAAATGGCGGCACCCATCTCTATAGGGTGCCGCCATTTTGACACCCTCGTTATGTGCAAGGGGCAAGGCGTGTCAGGAAGTGCCACCCCTCGCGCGTAACGACGGCGCCCAATAGGGCCCATCCAGAACATGCCTAAGTCTGTGATGTTTTCCGCTAATAGTATAGTGTCATTTGCATACCTTAGATTGTTGATATTTCCTCCTATTTTCACTCTTCCTTCTTCTGTCTTGCAAAAATCCTGCTTTTTGTATAATATGTTCTGCATACAAGTTGAACAGATAGCGTAAGAGGATGCAACCTTGTCTCACCACTTTGCCAGCTGAGTGATAGAAGAGTCATTCAATCACAGAGTTGGAAGAGACCACAAGGGCCATCCAGTCCAACCCCCTGCCATGCGGGATTTCACAATCAAAGTATTCATGACAGATGGCTGTCTAGACTCTGCTTAAAGACCTCCACCACACTCTGAGGAAGTGTGTTCCACTGTTGAACAGCTCTTATTGTCAGGAAGTTCCTGCTAATGTTGAGTTCTAATCTCTTTTCTTGTAGCTTGCATCTATTGTTCTGTGTTAAAGGATCTTACCGCATTGTCCCCTGGGATGTGATGGAGGCATGATGAAAGGGAGTGGGATGAGAACAGAATTGGTGCTATCAACCATTTTACTGCACAGCAGAATGCTGCCACCGCCGCAAGTTCCCATCTCATTCCAAATCCGTCCCAGAGGAATAAATTTTCAGGAAAAGTTTAGAAGTGTTCCTGAAAATCACCTCCTCTGGGATGGATCTGGAATGCAATGGGAACTTCTGGAGGCAGCAGTGGCATTCTGCTTTGCAGTAGAATGGGTGATAGCACCAATTCTGTTCTCATCCTGCTCCCTTTCATCACACCCCCATCACATCCCAGGGGGGCAATGCGGTATGGTCCCTAGTCTCTGGAGCAGCAGAAAACAAGTTTGCTCCACCCTCAAATGTGACACCCTTTCAAATACTTAAACAGGGCTATCATATCACCTCTTATTGGGAATTGTGAAACATTCTGTTTCTCCATGCTCTGTTCTGACAGTAGGCTCTTGTCCAGAGTACAGATTCCTCATTAGGACTATCAGATGTTGGCACTTCCATGTCTTTAAGGGCATTCCATTGTCTTTCATGATCTATGAAGTCAAAAGCTTTTCTATAGTCTATAAAGCACATGCTGATTTTCTTTTGGAACTCCCTGCTGCACTCTATTAGCTGTCGTATATTTGCAATGTGATCCCTAGTGCCTCTCCCTTTCCTGAATCCTGTTTGTACCTCTGGGATTTCTCTCTCCATGTATGGTTGAAGCCTATGTTGCAGAATGTTGAGCATGATTTTGCTTGCATCAGAGATTAGAGCTAGGGTCATATAGTTGCTGCAATGTTTTGTATCTCCTTTTTTGTGGATGGGGATGTATATTGAACATTTCCAATCTTTTGGCCATAGCTTTGTTTTCTGTATCTGTTGACAAATGGTTAGCACTGGTATTGATTCTGTCAGTGTGGATTGAAGCAATTCAAATTGGAATATCATTTATTCCTCATTATTTATTGTTTGCTATTTCTCTAATTTCAGCTTTTTCTTCTATTTTTAGAATTTGGGGTTCATCATCATATGACTCTTCGATCCATGTGTCCTTCATTTTATTATCCCTTTTATATAGCTCTTCTGTGTACTGCATTCAGTGTCTTTTTATTCCTTCCATATCACAAATCATATGCACAAATCCTTTTAAAAAAGAATCACATAAATACTAGTTTCCAGTCTTTACAATTCATAGACTTTTTTGGGTGGGTAACTGCTGTTCATACATATGTAATTGCTCCAGTGGGTAGGCCAGCTCCAAGTGCTTGTTATTTTTATCACAATCTCACAAATATAATGAAGATTTCACTGTATATTGATATAGTAAATTTATGAAATTCTGTTAAATTCATTTAGGCCTAAATCTAATTATTTATTTCCATCCAACATAGATCCATTAAATCAAAAAGAGCTTCCTAAATTAACACTGCCATAAATTACATTGAATGCATGCACTTTATCTCAGTGTTAATTGATTCAATAAGTTTAACTGGGACTAATAATTAGACTTAAATATATTTGTAATGTTATATATATATATATATATATATTATCTGTAATTGTTTTGCAAGATTTTTCAGAAAGGGGAATATCTACCATTACACCACAACAGTGATGACTAGCCACTTGGTAACCTTAGGTTCCAAGAATGTACTTTCCTCTCTGATGGAGAAAGGGTTTGGAGAATGATTCTGTAGTGGGGACAAATGATTTATTTCTTCCACAGAATGTTTATTTTCACAGTGTAGAAAATGGAAAGATTTATTTGCAGAGCCAGAATCCCTCAGGTATACTATAAATATAATTATAAGAACACATAAATATATTTATATTATGCCAGTATGCCTTTGGCACCACAAATCTGATTTTTTCTTCTTCTCCAGACTGGGAGATTGAGTATTTTAGAATAGAAATAAATCATTTATTTCAATGGTTAATTCAACAATAGGCTCTTTAGTCCAAAAGAACAGTTTAGCCACAGCAGTTGGTATCACAACAGAACAATATCAAAACCTTCTCCTATACAATAAATTTGTGGTGATAGACAGAGATTGACTAGGCTAGAGACTGACTCAGATTTTCACAGTTCAAAATGGTGATCAAAACATTCCCCCCACCCAAATAAGCTATTTGTGTCAACTCAATATTTTTTGCTTTCAAAGACTTGGATGTGTATCCATGCCTTTCAGAACAAGCAACCTCAGAGTGCTTGCATTCATGAACAAAACAGTTCTGTGGTTTGCCAAACATTGAAAAATTGTTTTATTAATTTTACAGAAATCAGTAGATGGTAACCCAAAGTACAGCAGGCCCTTCCCTTACATGGGGGATCTGTTCTGGATCCCCCTGCATAAGGGGAAATGCAAGTATGATCTTGTCCCATTGCAAACAACAAGGTGTTTGCTTGTGGCTCAGGGCAGCCCGCACAACATGGGCATGCACACCATTTCCTTAATTGTTGCACAGCTTCCATGTAAGCTGGAGGTTGTGTATACAGTGGACCCTTGCCTTAAACGGGGGATCCGTTCTGGATCCCTCCCCACATAAGACGAATTCTGCCTATGCTCGAGCCCCATTCATTTGAATGGGGCTTATGTGTGCGGCGGCGCGGCAGCACACGGGCACCACGGGCACGTGCCCCATTCATCTGAATGGGACGTGCCACCCCGCGCTCCCCACAGCTTGAGCACGTGTGCTCAAAGCCGTGTATAGAACGTCTGCGTATAACGTGGGCGCATTGTACATGCTTACAGTACTTGAAGCAAAAACATGAATGTTATCACCTATAATCTTCACCAGTAGTAGTTGCCATATACAGATGGTGAATGCTATTTCCCCCTTGTAGTAATATATAAACCCAGCATTTTAACACACTATTATATCTACTTGTGACTAAATCTGGTTGTTCATACCCAAACATCTCATGTTTCATATTTTATATAAAAAATTAAATAAAAATGTTGTATTCTATTTTATTAGACAGATAGACTCCTTTCGATTATAGTATTGAATCCTCATTTGATTGTAGAAACTCTCTGAGTAACGTTGGACAAGTTATACTCTGTCAGTCTCCAATGAAGCCAATAGTAACCTTTCCTGAAAAATCTTGCCAAGAAAGCCCCATGAAAGGTTCACTATAGAATCACCATGTCAGAAATGATTTGAAGGCAACAATAAGAACAACAACAACAGCCAACAAGTATTCTACATGGGGCAACCCTTGTACCAAGCCCAGAAGCTTCAGTTAGTACAAAATATGGTGGCCAGATTGGTCACCGGTGCGTCCAGGTTTGACCATATAACACCTATTCTGAAAGATCTGCACTGGCTGCCTATTTGCTTCCGATCACAATACAAGGTGTTGGTTATTACCTATAAATCCCTACATGGCTTGGGCCCGAGTTACTTGAGGGACTGCATCTCCCCATATAATCCGCCCCACATACTCAGAACAACTGGGAAGAACTTGCTAGAAATTCCGTCCTCTAAATACATTATTACATCCCAGATGGCCTTCTCAGTAGTGGCCCCACAAATCTGGAATAGTCTTCCCGACAAGCTCCATCTTATCACCCCCCTGGAAACATTTAAAAAGAGGCTTAAAACCTTCCACTTCTGTCAAGCCTTCCCCCCTGGAAAATGAAGTCATGTACTCTCATCCCATTGACTCTCTACCTCACCCTATTGATTGATTGAATGATTGTTTTTAGATTGTATATTGTATTTAGTGCTCTTGGTTTTATCTATTTTATGATGTTTTTGTAATTGGTTTTAAACTCTAGGTAAACTGCTTTGATCTTTTTGGAAAAGCAGTATATAAATAAAATTTATTATCATTATCATTATTATTATTATTATTATTATTATTATTATTATTATTATTATAGCAGAGCATAAACCTCCTCAGTGTGTAAGAGCAGCGACAGTGTGGCTCAGTTCTTTTGGCCACCAGTCATTCACAGAGGTGTTCCTTTGTGTCTGGGTTCTTGCTGCTCTTGCACACATAGCAGAAAAAAGGCAGCTTCTGCCTCTGTTGTAAAGTTGCTCCTTCTTCACCAAGTATTCAGGGGCAGATAGAAGGCCCCTCAACAGTAGCTCAAAGAATGGAGCGTCACCTTGGAACCCTACTCCCAGAAAGTTGAGCTATACTAGGAATGATAACATTGCATGAGGAGATACAGGATACCTCATCCAACAACATTAGTCAAAGTACACACACTGACATATATTACCAACAGGATCCTGGCTCTGATGTGCAAATTTATGGTGACTTATCTTTTTGTCTAGCATAAAAGTCTTTAAAGAATTTACAGTCAAGTTATTTGAAAGGCCACCTCATGAGTTACACTGCTGTCCATCTCTTCTAGTCCTGAGAAGTTGTTGTTATGTGCCTACAGATAATTTCTGATTTATATCCTGCCACAGGGTTTCCTGGCAAGAATTTCTCAGATGGGCATAGCCATTGGCACCATGTGAGGCTGAGAGAATGTGGCATGCCTAAGGTTACCCAACTGGTTTCTATGGCTGAGTGGGAATTCAAATTCTGGTCTCCCAGAGTCCTGTTCAACACTCAGACCACTGCACCACTGGCTTTCTTAATTAGGCACTCTAATTATTAGGAGACCCATTTTTCATGGTTCCATAGGCTCTTTGGATTCATCTGTCATCCGGTCCCCTTTAACCCACCCCACCCCCTGTCTTCTGGATCATTTTATCCCTGGAATTAAGACATTCACCTATGATTATGAGCTCTTGGTTCCTGCTAAATATATTTCTTCTCACACCAGCTTTTTCAGAGTAATTTTGTTGATTAAGTACACTACATAGACATCTTTTATGTACAGTGGGCCCTTGTTATCCGCTTGAGTTTGGTTCCAAGACCCCTCGTGGATAGCAAAATCTGTGGATGCTCAAATCCCATTAAATACAATGGCATAGTAAAATTGTGCCCCATATATAAAATGGCAAAATCAAGATTTGCTATTTGGAGTGTGTGTGTGTGTGTGTGTGTGTGTGTGTGTGTGTGTGTGTATTCAAGCTGTGGACACTTGAATCCATGGATAAAAAAAATCCATGGATAAGAAGGGCCAACTGTATGTATATTTTAATGTTTTGATACTGTGTTTCATTATATTTACAACTCTAGGTTTTTGGCACTGTACACCATTCTGTTTTATTTTGTGGTGTATAAAACCATGAAACAAATAGACAAATACATTTTCATGGAAGAAATGTCAATCTAGACTTTAGGGAGTTGTTTTTTTTTTGTACAAACACAGAACTGCAGGATTTACTTAAGGAGAGGTAGAGTTCCTCTGACTCCCCAAAATTTCCCTGCTTTATTGACAGATCATGGATGGTATGGAAAGCTGGGAAGACAGCAAGGAATAAAATGTTGTTTGGAGATGAAAAAAAATCTGATTTTATTGTTTTTGGGAAGCCTTTCTTTTTTGAAGATTTTAATATAGGGCTAACAACTTCATGGCATTTTCCTTAGGGATTGTTAATTTTGGTAGAATGTGCAGTGCTGAAGCCACCAGTAAATCATGAGATGTCCCTTCCACCCATATGACATATTATTTGGAGCATCCGATTTTTGAAAAAGTATGGTGTAGTTGTTTGAGTGTTTGACTATGACTCTGGAAATCAGGGTTCAATTCCCAGTTCAGCTATGAAACCCACTGGGTGGCCTTGAGCAAGTCACATGCTCTCAGCCTGAGGAGAAGTCAATAGCAAACCTCCTTTGAACAATCTTGTCAAGAAAGCCTCCTAGGGTCATCATAAGTCAGAAATGACTTGAAGCACACAACAAAAGCAATCTGCATGATTTCAACAGGAGAAAAGACTCTTTAGACTTCAATATAAATGGAGTCTGCCTCTAAATACACAATTTTCCTTTAAAGCTTTCATCATTGGGCAATCTCAGTTCAGTTGACATAGAACTGAATTTGTGCTGGTGGTGGTTCTTAAACCAAACTGCTCCTCAGAAAGTTTGATCTTGCCCCATCTTATCCTAGACTTATTTCTTTTTCAGAGACATTCCAAACTAAAACCAATCATCTGTTACACAGCAGAGTGTGCAAAGATCCTTGGACACATTCATGGCCTCACAGTTTGGTATTAAAACAAACAGTTTTGTATTAGTAACTCAGTACAAACACAAATCTCTTTATTTCTCTCTCTCTCTGTGTTATAGTTTCAAGACTTTGAAACCTTGATACAGTACTTAAAATTTAAAATGGATAGAGCATACACTTTGGGTTATCAGTTAAAAAAGCAGATTAATTAATTTCAGTTAATTAAAATCTGTCTGTACATTGAAGTACCAGTCAAGTGGCAAATATCCCTAATGTTCGCTAGAGATCAAGACAGAGACAGGCCATGTAGGCAGTAGGGATGAAAAAAAGATTTGAAAACACGGGGGGGGGGGGGATGAAAAAGGAAAGGGAACTCCACCATGGAAGAATCTTTTTCATTCCTCCACCCTGAGTCCTCAATGAGGAGTACACTTCCACCCATCAAGGCCAGACTCATCAACATGGCTATGTGATGGCTACTGGGAGGATGAGGGCAGATGAACAAGAAAGATTGCCATGGGCTGAGTTCTAATAGCTTGTAGATGGTTATGACATCTTCCTCCAAGACCTCTAGGAGATCGCAGAGGATGCCTGCAGTTTTGTCTTCCAGCTGTGATAGCCACTGATAGACAATCCTTCTTGCATAGCTATTTGCTCACCTATCCCTTCCCTACTCCAGCCATTGCAGGGCCCAGCAAGACCTATACATCATTGGCTATGATAGGCACAAATGGATGATGCTTTTTGTTCATCTGCGTCTTCCATGCTCCTTTGCTAGCCATTATATGACCATGCTAGCAGAAGGTGACAGGGGAATAGCCAAGTGAGGCTCATCTGTGGCAGGCTATGATAACCATTGATGGATGAGCCTTCTTACTTGGTTGCACCCTGCCACTTCCATGTGTCTGTGCCAGTGGGAGGAGGCCAGGACAGCTGGGTCCATTGCCAGCAATGAACATCATCAATGGGCAATCCTTGCTGCTTGTCTGGTTACTCCTCTGATCCCCTAGATTTCTCCTGGTGGCTCACAACATGGTTGTGGGAGTCAACAGGAAAAAGGTGAGTCATGATTGGAGGGGGTACTTTTCGCTCACTTGTGAGAATGTCCTTGAAAACTGCACAGTTTTTGATGACATTCCTGCAGTAGGGAGACATTTGCTCAAAATTACTCATTCTCCCCCGTAGGGACCAAATTAATTTAAACAAGCACATTCCTAATAGGCAGCTTCATGTCATCTTCTTACGCATTTCTTTCATGCTCTTTCCATCTTGTCTAAGAAAAGTTTGTTATAATTTGGGCCTGCTTTTCCTCAAAATGCACCAGATAGGATTTTCACCATCTGCATCTGGTAAATTCTGCAAATAGCTATTCCTACATGGAGAGCCTGATACTGTACCTCTCTCCATTTAGCTGCTAAAGATGACCAACCTTTCAGTAGGAAACATTAGCAACTCCAATTTAGCACTATAAACACCACTGAGCAGACAGAGATTTAGCCCGTGACTTTTAATAGGTAAACACGTCAATACTTCTGCATGAATGAATCAATGAGTTCATTTTGCTGCCTCCCATATTTGAATTGGGCATTTTTGGTCCTAAATTCTTGTTTTGAAGGAAATTGTGAAATGACTAAAACAAAAAACAAAAACAAAACACCAACCTGAAATGAAACTGGAAACAACAAAGGTTGTGTTTCTCAATGACTGACATCAAGGTTTTTGACTTAAAGCTCTCTTCTCAGGCTGCATCCGCATTGCAGTGTGTGTGTGTGTGTGTGTGTGTGTGGGGAGGGGGTTTTGGAGGATTGTTTTTCTTGTTATTATTTTCTGTATTTGTTTTAATTCTTGCTGTTACCCGCCTTGATCCTCAAAAGGGAGAGGTGGGATACAAATAAATATTATTATTATTATTATTATTATTATTATTCCAAGTTGACACCACTTTTAACTGCCATGGCTCAGTGCTATGGAACCCTGTAATATGCAGTTTGTTGTGGCACCAGAGCTCTCAGAGAAGGCTCAATATTTCAGAAAACTACAAATCCCAGAATTCCATAGCATTGAGCCATAACAGTTTAAATGGTGTCACACTGGATTATTTCTGCAATGCAGATGCAGCCTCAGACGGCACATTTACAACTACATAAATCACTTTGCAAAGAAGACTTGAGGGAAAGTAATGGTATATTCTTCATCAGTTGTTGCTGGTTTCCTTCTTTGTTGCAACCAAAGAAAAAGAAATATATGTGTGTATTCATAGCTTGCATGTCATATCTGTCAACATTCTCCATCTGTCTTTAACACTACTGGAAAATTTCCAAAACAAAGATATGGCAAATAAATGTCTAGGTCACAGATGGTCGCAAAATTACAGTATCTGCCACAATTAGTCAGAAATGAAAATTCAACTTGAGACCCATTGCCACTTCAGCTCTTTAGTCTCATTTGAAGAACTCAAATATGAGCATATTTTAAGGATTAAAAAGCAAAGCAAGAAGACTATCTGCATATTTCTCTGCACGGATGAAAAAAGATGTCTGTGTTGGTAATAATTTTTATGTACAGTTTTATAAAATTTTATGATCCCAAGCTGTAATACCATGTAGCCATGCACATTCAGTTGAAACTGTTGTAGCAAGAACTGAGTTACCTGTATGAACATGATTCAGCAGGTAATGAACTATATCAGCTCAACTTGACTGTTGGGATTTTACTACTTCCCCTAACCCTGTGACAGCTGTTCATTAGTGTGCAATGCAGTGGAAGGCATTTGTAGGGAAATGAGAACTCCAGTACTAACCAATGTTATTTTTAAAGAGCCACACACACAAACACAAGTGTATCTGAAATCCCACTCTCAGCAATGCCATTTGCCAAATCAAACAGCCTAAAAGGCCTATCATTTTACTCTGATGAATGTAAATTGGATTTTTCTACTGGCAAAACAAAGAGAGATGTCTAAAAAGGTTTAGGGGTTTATTTGTTCTGTCTTTGTGCAGCTGAACAATACAACATGTGTTGGAGCGATAAGCAGATGGGGGAGGGAGTTTATCTTTTTTATTTTCATGTCAGCACTGCTAGTTTTTATGGTTCAGGGAGATAAGCAAACATTTCTCTAGATTTATTAAACAAAACTTGATCAGACTTTTAAACCTGGTGGTAACCCTTTAGCATAATGGTACTGCTGGGTTCTCTATGGAATTGTATAGTTGTGTTCCAGAGTGATACACTCTGATTGGCTTCTGGGCAACCAAAATGATGACAATAGCTATTACTGCAACAACAATTCCAAACATATATTGAGTCACATTCCCTGGTTACCACAGTTCCATTAAATATCATGGTTCCAACCAATAGAATCCTGGGATTTGTAGTTCATTCAGGGCATGTAGAATTCTCCATTAGGAAGCCCTGGTCCACCTCCCTGAACTGCAGTGCTAGAGCTCCTTAGAAAATAATTCTAACTAGTCTAACTATTCTTACTGCTAATGTGACTTCAGGTTCATGACACTTTGGCTGGTATGGGACAGTCTATGGGAAGCTAGCCATCTGTGGATTGCTAGCCCACTGGTATGGCAGGCCCACTGTCCACATCCAAGTAGAAGGTCCAGTCTTTTTCTTTAACTATATTTGGAAATTAGTTATTTTGAGCACAATTATAAATGATGAAAATAGCCAAAGGCAGAAGCTGTGCTGAATCTCACTTCCTTCCAGAAAGGTGGAAATTATTTAGGAGTACCCTTGCCCTGGCCTTCCTCTAGACTGATATAGTGAGCTATGAGCTTTACTGCACATTACCTTTATGACATGTTGATCTGCTCCAGATCCACTGCAGAGACTCATGGGATGGAAATGAATTATACTGCACCTTGCTTCATTTCCGCAGTAATCTCACAATTAAAACATTCCACATACGGGTTTCTCTTCTGCCCAGGCACAGTCCAGCATCACCGTCTCCACCCCATTTCACCCCTCAGCTTCATGATTGGTCCTTTTCTTTTCTTTTGCTTGTGTGACAGTATGCCGGCTGCATCCTTCACCCTATCTGTTCAACTTTTATGCAGAACATATTATACAAAAAGCAGGATTGGTCACATAAGAAGGAGGAGTGAAAATAGGAAGAAGGAATATCAACAATCTAAGATATCTGGACAACACCACACTACTAGCTGAAAACATCACAGACTTGGAACTACTAAGGAAGATCAAGGAGGAAAGTGCAAAGACAGGCTTATTGTTGAACATGAAGAAAACAAAAATAATGACCACAGAAAGTTTACACAGATTCAACCTAGACAATGGGTAAATAGAAATAGTAAAAGAATTTTCATACCTGGGATCACATCAGAGTGGGGACTGCAGTCAACAAATCAAGAGAAGACTATGAACAGGGAAGGCAGCTATGAGAGAACTAGAAATTTATCCTAAAATGTAAAGACATACAACTGAGCAAGAAAGTTAGGTGCTTTCTGCACCGCCATTTGGGACATCCTCCGGACGTCCCATTTTAAAAAAGGGGCGTCTCTTATAGACGCCCCTGGGCCTAGTACGGACTCCGTCCGTACAAGATGGCGCCGGCCCTTCTACATGGCCAGCGCCATCTTTGCGTATTGGACGCTGAGCATCCGTACGCGTCGCGCCGCTTGTGACGTAGCGAGCGCGCCCCTGGCGCCTCGCTACGTCGCAAACGCGACGGAAAAAGAAGCTCCATTTTGGAGCTTCTTTTTCGGTCCGCGCGGGAGTCGGGCCGTGTGAAGGCTCCGGCTCCCCCGCGGACCTACTGGCGGCGGCGGCAGACCGCCGCAAAGCGGCAGTCTGTACCCCGCCTTAGAATCATATGATTCTATTACCTATTACCATGTATGGATGTGAGAGCTGGACAGTTAAGAAAGCACATAGGAAAAGAATTAATTCATTTGAGATGTGGTGCTGGAGAGGAAGGTGCTGAGGTTACCATGGACAGCCAATAATAATAATGATGATGATGATGATGTTTATTTATATCCTGCCTTCCTCCCAGTACAGGGACCCAAGGCAGCTTACAATTCTAAAAAAGTCCACATTAAAACACTAACAAACATGCAAAATACAAGTTTAAAAAACAATTCAACAATTCAACAAATAAAACATTATTAAAATTTGAAGTTTAAAACTCTTTAAATCAAAAACAAAATAGCATCCCTGTCATGCAAAAGCCTAGCGGTATAGAAATGTCTTTAGCTGCTGCTGGAAGGATATCTGGGATGGAGCCATCCTGGCTTCCCTAAGGAGAGAGTTCCAGAGCTTGGGAGCAGCCACTGAAAAGAAATCAAACAAATGGGTCCTAGAGCAGATCAAACCAGAAAACTCCCTTGAAGCCAAGATGACTAGACTGATGCTGTTGTACTTTGGCCACATCATGAGGAGGCAAGATTCACTGGAAAAAACAATAATGCTGAGGCAAGATTCACTGGAAAAAACAATAATGCTAGGAAAGGTGGAGGGAACCAGAAAGAGAGGAAGGCCACATGCTAGATGGATGGACTCTATTAAGGAGATAATGAATGTGAATGAGAGGGAAATAATTGTTGAAGATGGGAGAAACCACTTGATTGTGAAACCAATCAGAGTAGTGTGGGGCAATGGGAGATATAGCGTTAACAGGGCGGACATGAAACATAAGGGAAGAGAGCTCGATGCCTGATATCCATCATGTCTTCCTCTCACCCTGTTAGCCTAAATGAACCGAGGGTTGTCCCAATCATACCATGGACCTTTAACCTGCTTTGTAATGTCAGGTTGGTGAGGAACAAATCTCGCATAATCTATTATTTGTTGGAAGAGGAGAATGCCAACCTGGCTTGTTTTACGGAAACCTGGCTGGGGAAAGATAGTAACATGATCTGGGCTAAAGCTCTCCCAGCAGGGTATACTGTCAAGGAGCAGGTTAGGGAAAGTGGGTGAGTGGGAGGAATTGCCTTGATCCATAAATGTACCATCACCTTGACTAGAAGACCTATCTGGAAAACAGACCACATTGAGTGTGTTTACCTGACCCTGAAGGCTAGGGACAGTCTGGGGATTCTGTTGGTCTACTGTCCATTGCGTTGTCCAACAGACTCCCTGGCTGAGCTGTCACAACTGGTCTGGGAGCTGGTGTTGGAGTCCCCCAGGCTTGTCCTGGGGGACCTCAACATCCCCTTCGAGGCTGGCTCATCAGACCTATCAGGTGTGGCTTGGTTGTTCATGGATTCCATGACAGCCATGGGCTTGTCCCAATTAGTCTCGGGTCCAACACATTGTGCTGGTAACACATGAGATGTGGTGTTTAGTACGGATCAGGAACATCCGTGGTCAAAAGTAATCCAGACTTCTGCCCTGTCATGGACGGATCACTTTCTGGTCAAGGTCAGACTGAAGGCTACTTCCTGTATCCCTCTCGGGGATGGAGGTCCTATTAAAATGGTTCTTATGGAGTGGCAATCGATGCAGCAAAATATTCTTTCTATGCTGCACGTTTTGCATCAACAGAGTCCCATCCAGCAGAGCTGTTCAGGGTGGTTAAAGAGCTAACTCAACTGCTTCCCACCTTGAACCTGTTATTAGAACCATCCATAGCCTGCTGTGAGGCTTTTAATGACTTCTTTGTGGATAAAATCTCTCAGATAAAGGCTAATTTGGATTCAGACATTATAACAGAAACAGTAAGAGAGATATCCAGTGACTCCACGGACTGTGTTATACTGGATCATTTTGAGTTTGTAAGTATTGATGAAGTGGACAAACTGTTTGGAAGTGTAAAGAGGATGACATGCTCTATCAATCCTTGCCCATCGTGATTGACCGTTCAGGGAGGGGATGCAACAAAAACTTTACTACATCTTATACTTAACGCATCCCTTAAAAAGGGAATATTGCCATCAAAACTGAAACAAGCAATAGTTAAACCACTTTTGAAAAACCCCTCCTTAGACCCCCCCGATGAGAAACAATAACAGACTGGTCTCCCTCTTACCATTTTTGGGCAAAGTGATTGAGAGGGCAGTCGCTCTCCAACTCCAAGCTGCTTTAGATGAATCCGATCCCATTTCAAACTGGCTTTAGGACGGGATACGAGGTTGAGACAGCCATGGTCACCTTAGTTGATGATCTCCGTCTGGGCATCGACAGGAGAAGTGTGACCTTATTGGTGGTCTTGGACATCTCAGCGGCTTTAGATACCATCAACCATGGTATCTCTCCTTTGGACACCTGTCTTGAGTCAGTAATGGGCTGGATGAGGGAAAACAAACTCAAGCTGAATCCAGAGAAAACGGAGGTACTTGAGATAAGTTTCCCAAGTCCAGGGATGGAGATTTGTCAACCAGTCCTGGACAGGGTCACACTTCCCCTAAAGGATGATGTTCGTAGTTCGGGGGTACTCCTGGATCCATCTCTTCAGTTACCATCTCAAGTAGATGCAATGGCCAGAAGCGCCTGGTATCAACTTCGGTTGATATGCCAACTGCGTCCTTACCTGGACCGAAAGGACCTTGAAGCAATGGTACTTGCACAGGTAATCTCTCATTTAGATTTCTGTAATGCTTTCTACTTGAGGCTACTCTTGTACCAAGTTCAGAAGTTTCAGTTGGTCCAAAATGCAGCAGCCGGATTGGTCACTGGCACATCTAGGTGTGACCATATAACACCAGTGTTAAAATCTCTTTACTGGCTGCTAATTAGCTTCTGGGCGCAATACAAGGTGTTGGTTATTACCTTTAAAACCCTACATGGCTCAGGCCCGAATTACTTGCAAGAATGCCTCTCCTTACACAATCCGCCCTGCACTCTCAGAACATCAGGGACATCCTTATTGGAACATCATAATACTAGGTTAATGACAACTTCCCATAGGGCGTTCACTGCCATGGCTCCCAAATTGTGGAATAGCTTACCGGAAGAGATCCGTATTATTACCATCTTAGATGTCTTCAAGAAGGCACTTAAGATGGATTTCTTCCGGCGAGCCTAACCCCCTGATGTGCTATAAGCAGCTATAAGAAGACACTTCATTTTGAGCATGTTTATTAGAATTTAGACATTGATATGGATATTTTATAGGATTGATATAATGTTGTGATTTTATGGACTTTATTTTATACAAATTGTAATCTTTTAACGGAACTGTAATTTTAAATCTTTTGATGTAATCCCACCTCGATCTGCAGGGAGAGGCAGGAAATATAAATAAAAACTATTATTATTATTATTATTATTATTATTATTGGTATGAATTTGCAGGACCTGAGCAGAGCAATGGAGAATAGGCAGTCTTGGAGATGTCTCATCTACAGGGTCACCATGGGTCGAGATTGACTCGAAGGTGGATAACAACAACAAATGCTGCCATGCCAGAAAGATGTCATAATAGTACTTAGCTGTTTCATTGTGAGAAGTTGAACAGGAAAAGATGGTGGCCACACTGCCCTCATCATTTGTTTATTTCATTAATGGATGAAACAATTTGCCCTCACCTTTTCATTTGAATGCCTCTCTGAACCCCTTTAGTAAAAAAACCCTATACAGTGCATACTTTAGTATTTTAGGGAAAGCTTTGCTGTTGTGACATTAGATATTTCAATATTTTACTGTTCAGTTCTGTTTTAGGGAAGGGAGGGAAAGGGGATATTGGGATTTTGTATGGAGTTTTAATATGTAACTTATTGTTTTGAAACACAAGACATAGCCATTAATGGATTATTTGCAACAGAAATGTGGATTTGCCACGTTGGTATGACAGTATGATGCCAGGACACATATGTTGTCATGCAGTACAGCAGGCTTGCTGCCGGTGCTTTTGCATCAGTATGCCATCATACTGTTGTAATGCAATAAAGTTCTATGTCTTTGAGTGGAGGACATTTTGATGCTCCTCTCATTCATTTTACATTTTTTGGTTAATCAACAGTTCTGTTGGCACATTTCAGTCAGTATATCACTGACTTCAGCTTGCAGAAGTGGCTTGTCAATGTTTCTGCTTGCAGAAAAGGCATCTTCTTAAACATGCACAGACAGTATATTTTTGAATTAGGATTGCATTGTCCATCACTTTTCCATACATACCATCTTTTCATTCTTAGGCGGGTTACAAACGGCCCTCAAGGGGCCGTTTTCCCACCACTGCCATTCGCTGCATAGGGAAGCCCCAGCGGCCAGACCGCGAGGCTTCCCCACGCAGCAAAAAAGGAGCGCCAAAATGGCACTCCTTTTCAAAATGTGGAAGTGGCGCCACGAAGGGCGGAGCGCATCCTCGCGGCATCACTTCCGCCATGACACATCTGGACGCACAGCATCCAAGACGTCAAAATGGCGGCACCCATGTGGATGGGTGCCGCCATTTACGACGCGCTCCGTGCGTACTGGGAGGAAGGGCCGTGAGGAAGGTAAGAACCTTCCTAACCCTAATACGGCCCTTCTTAACCCTAGTACGCGCGGAGCGCGTACTTTATGGCGGTTTGTAACCCGCCTTAGTTTTACTTCGGATAGTGTGGATTATTTGGTTGTTATGTGAAAAGCTCTATTAAAGCTACAAATATTTCTTCCCAAAGCTATTATTCCATGGTTCAAATGATATACTGTGGCTATCACATTAAGCTTATTGGACTTCCTGCTTAATGAAATGCAAGAACAAGGATAATTACAGTTTTCAAATGCTGCCAATGGAAACTATAGAGAGTAAGTTATCTACCATATAGCAGAAGTCAATATGTCCAGTAATGGAGTATGGACCATATTCTTTTTTAAAAAGGTATATTTTTGATAGCCTGTAGAATTCACAAAGATTTGTTTTAAAAGAGAAGTAAGAGAAAGAGAATCTCTTCATTTCACCTTGATCTAAGAACAGTCCTTTTTAGCTAAGGTTTAATTTTCAAATAGGAAAATACTCTGAATTTGGCTGTGCGTGTTGACTAACAAGGTGTGACCAATTGTAGGTGGCACTTTATCCATAACTCATAATGACATGACTGGGACTGCACCTAGGTCTCAGGTTTTTACCCAGGGCTGGGGTGATCCTGAGTTGACAACAGTGACTTAAAGAGATGGAGAAAGGTTTTATTAATTTTAGTAGAATTTAATATGGAGATCTTTCACGGACTGAGGATCATTCAGGTATGAGGATCTCATTTGAACAAACCTCATTGTAGGGGGTGATAACTCTTCATAAAAAATCAGCAAGTCCAGGAGAACAACCATGAACGGTTGTTGCATATAAGTAAATTTAACTATAGTTTAGGTCTTTCTTTTCATTATTTTTTTAAAAAGCAGAAACACGATTACAAAGATGAATGTGTTTTGTCCTGTTCTTAATCACTCAATTGGCTTTTGTTATACCCTGGAGGGAAGCCAGTACATTAACTGCATTGGGATTAACCATGGATTTCTTAAGTAATGAATCAGTCACTGATATTTTTCTGACAAACATCATGGTCATATAAATCAAAAGGCAATGAGCTTACTACAGAAGTATGTATCATTTAGAACATACTTCCTCCATGCCACTGGGTAAAAATGTTTCGATTGATTCAGACCTCCTCACACTTCCACACAATTTCTCTTCATACAGTACCCATTCACTGAATGACTTCAAACATTTAAGGAGTCCATGGGCAATTTCCTTCTCTTTGAGGGCTCTGCTGGAGATTAATACTTATTAAATGATGCATTTTTCACTATCAGAAATTGACCTGTATTTTCATTTATCCACTTTCAACAGGAATGCAAGTCTGCATTGTAACAGACATAGTGGTTAGTAGGGAAGATTGTTGTTGTTATTGTTGCCAAGAAGAGTCTTTTCAGATGTGAAATACTGAACTAGTTTGGAAAATAATTACAGTGGGGCCTTCTTATCTATGAGGGTTCTGTTCTGGACACACACATGCACACACACCCCAAAGAATGCCAAAAACAACAGGACTTCAAGTCCCATGGTATTCAATGGTGGTGTGTGTGTGTGTGTGTGTGTGTGTGTGTGTGTGTGTGCACAGCCAATCTCCTGGGGCCACATGCATGCATGGCCATTGCAATCAATGGGGCTTGTTGTTTGTGGATGCTCAAATCCGCAAATGGCAAGCCTGTGGTTGGGGCAGGCACTGTAAATAAAAGAAAGGAAAATAAATTCCTATTGCAATGCTGCATTTATTGTAATGCATTCTAAATAACCTAAACAACTAAGGGTTAAGGAGATGTGGATCAGAATGCTAATTTTGATTTGCATACTGGACTACACTGTTGTTTGTAATCCGAGAGTACAGGTGACTGAAAAGGTGAACTCTAAACAACCCTAAATATAGATTGACAAAAAGCTGCTAAATCGTCTACAAAGAAACAGAGGATTTAAAAAAACAAAAACAAAACATGCCTATTTCAGCATATAGGCCCTGGGCAATACTGATCCTAACTCTGTAGACTCCAAGTTTGTTATATCCTAACCTATTTTAATTAGCAATTTAGCAATAGTTTTCTAATGAAGTTGAAATATCTTTCCAGGTGTTTTCAATATATCTATGGATTGATACGTGGATTGCATGTGACTTGTTTCTATTTCTTACTGATTAACTTTTTCAAAAACTGAGATTATACATATAGCCATGTATATAGGGAATCTGTGGAGACATCCAAATTACATGCATTGGCTAGGGATAGAGACTACCTTCCGGACTCCATGTATATTCACTGAGGGACTTATGCTGTGGCTTATGTTTTGGTATATTGGATGAGGCAAACATAGCAATAGTTGTTAACCACCAGTTGGAACTAGAATAATGCTTATTTTTCTTTCCAGTCTAGTTTGAAAATGCCTTGAATATACTACATCTTTCTCTAGCATAAAAACTCATTAAATTTGGATTTGCGCTTGGCATGATGTCTGGAGAGGGGGAAATGGAAAAACCCCAAATACACAAGAGTCTAATGCTGTCAGATTTATAAATAAAAGAAGTCTTATTCTTACTAGTTTAATAAATGATTGTGCCATTTTATGCCTCTATTTATGCTCCAGGGGATTGGCAATACAGGTGACAAATATGTTACCCCTATTTCAGCAGAGGAAAACATGAGCTATTTCATTATTGTTAATGAGATTACTGCTCTCTTGCTTAAAGGTAAGAGTGTGCCTCGGCGCCCATATACACATTTGTACTCCCCTAGAAATGGACAGCATGGGCTTCTTTGCAATAGTCAGCTCATAAACAGCACTTTTGACTATATGACAAACTTCTAATTAGGTAAGAACTCCTGGTTTTATGTACTGTAGTAAAGTGAGAATGTTTCTAGTGAAGTGTTAGGTAATCACAAGGGGTTCATCTACACTGTAGAAATAATGTAATTTGACAACACTTTAATTGCCATTCTATAGAATCTTGTATTTGTACTTTTGTGAGGCACCAGCATGCTTTGGCAGCAAATGCTAAAGACCTAGTAAAACCACAAAACCCAGGTTCCCATAGGATGGCGCTACAAAACCTAAACTGGTGTCAAACTGTATTATTTGTATAGTGTAGGTGAGTCCAAGCTCTTACTTGACCCCTTCAAATAGCTGCAGTCTCATATTTCACTGGGCCTGGGCAAGATGCCAAAGGGAACCTCCCATCTGATCCTGATGGGCTTTCCAAAATAAATGTTCCAGTTGGGAAAGGGCAGTTGGTATAATAGTGATGAGTAGAGACAGCAGAGGTACAACTCCCTCAATTACTGCCATCTTGTTTCTGGAATGCTTCTGAGCCATAAAATACTACATATGGAAGGCAGAATCAATTTCATTCCTAGGCTCTGTCTGCACATGCCAAATGAACCAGCCTCCTCTGGCCTCTTGGCAGGAAGTCCAAATGATATAGGGCCCAATCCCCACATCTGGGATGAACAGACCACATCCATCATGTTCAGGACCAAACTTTAGGTTTACCCTTGTTATAATGGAGTAAAAAACCTCCCTGTTTGCTCTCAATTTTCCTGGATGGTTGGGAGGCCTCCATTCCAATGGTGCCTGTTTAAAACATGTCCTTCTGTGCTGCCTAGCATGGCCACTGTTACCATGCATCACTCACTCTGCTGTCAGTATGAGATGTCCAGTCATGCAACCAAAACTGGGCACAAAGTGAGAAGACTGGACTGCTATGCATCAGAACAGAGGACCTGAGGTAATGGGGGGAGGTTGGGGGAAGCTCTGGGGCCAGGATACTTTAGGATGCCCCTGGAGTATGCTGGCCACTCCAGACAGGACCCTGGTTTAAAGGGTGTGTGAGGTTCATATGAGAGAATTGAAGAGAGGGAGAGGGGAGGTATACTAATGTACTTCCTATTCTCTGATCACTTCTCCATTTCTGCTCCATAAGCATCTGGATTATTTGGATATTATGGAGAAATTGCTGTCATTTTCTTTTAACTGTGCAGAAGGGCTTCCTTTACCTGAAGCTAACATATTGCACTTTCCTGTCTTTCACCTTGCACTCATAACATGAAATATGCCTAATAACCAACTTGACGTGACAAACTAAAAGGCAGAAAATAAGAGTACACTTTAGGGAATTTCAACTATTCACTCCTGTTAGAAAAACTCAACCTGAAACAGAGTAGCAAAAAATCACTTGATAAATCATCTCTAAAATCAGGACGTTACAGCTCATTGGAACTGGAGTTTGTAAATGCTTGTGCACTGACTGGAACCAGAGAAAATCTTGTACTGCTTTGTGGGCAGGTAAGACATTAAGACATGTGGAATAGTACTTTCCACTTATGTTCTAGTCAGCAGTTTGGTTAACTGTACTGAAAATGGTCACTTCAGTCTTTGGATGACAATTCATGTTAAAGCTAAGTACTATCACAAATGGGGTGGTTTACATCTGTTGCTGAAATGAGGACAAGTGAAGTGGTAATGCTAAGTGTCTTTTATAATTCAATTAAAACCACAGGCATAAATTAAGGATCTGTGCAGCTAAGAGTAATTTTCTGAAGCTTCTTGTGCATTAGAATATCCAAGCTGTGGGGTATTCACATCTGAGACATTTAAAGAGATATGGGGAAGAAGGAAGTCCTTTCCATTTGCTGGAGAAAGGGGGATCTAAATTGTATAAATACACTACATTTATCAATAGTGCTGTCAAGATGAGGAAACTCAATACAGGCAAAGAATAGGAATGGTTGGTTGAAATTCACCTATTAATGATTTAGAAAGAGTTTAGAGATTGCCAGCTGTTGAAACTGAACTAAAGCTGTGCAATCAGACATGGTCTCAGCCAGTGCTCAGACTGGGAAAAGACAGCCAGTGCAATAATCTCCTTAGTCCAGCACTCAGACCACTACACCATGCTGGTTTTATATCCAAAGAACATGGGCAGGCAAAGTTTCCTAGGAAAGCAAACAGCAAATAGAAGAATTCAAGGTATTTACAATTATCAGTATTCCACTCTCCACAATACTAGAAACTGAGAAGGTGATGGAAAATTTCATTGGGGGGTCAAATTCTTATTGGGGGCTGCAATGCCCCAATTTTACATCATACATCAAGTTTCAAATATGATATTTTTATTAATTAATATGTAGTGTGGAGCAGGACTGGAAGACACAATAATCTGATACGCGTTTTTGGAGATCAGGATGAACCAAGGAAGTCAGAAGTCACCAGTGTCAGGATCACTTGTCCGAGAACATGCCCAGCTGAGATAAAAACAAAAGGCAAGCACCATGGGTTATGTTAAACATGACACATTCTTTCTACCTGCTTATTTTGCATTGCCCATGGAAACAAAGGAAGATATTTGCTAAAATGACAGAGACCATCCCCTTCTTTGTTCTCCTTTTTTGAAGTTCCCCTCCACTTCCCCTGCCTGTCCATTATCAAAGATTTGTTTCAAATCATATCAATTTGTTAACATCTTGGTGCTAAAAATCCCTAGGTTTTCTGGACCACTTTGTCCAGAACAACAACTGGACCACCACTTTTGGGTACACAACTTATGCCCCGAGGATAGGAAAAAGGTAAAAAAACACCACCTCCTCAGTTCTCAATTACCATTGTTCACCCTTGGATACTGACTGAGTTTTCAAGATTCATCTGTGAATGCTGTCCAAATTCCTCTGTGTTTTCTTTTTGCTTCCATACTCTGCAATGTTATTGTTGAGCTCCATCTGAGTGCATCTTCCTCAGATTGTGCTGAAAGTTGGCTCCAGAAATGGCAGTGAGTTCATTAGAGAGCCAACACAAGTTACAAGTCCCAGGATTCTGTAGAATAGTCATGGCAGTTAATGTGGTATCAAACTGCTTTAATTCTGCATTATGGATACACCCATAGGTTGCCCTGGCATCCTGTTTTTTTTAACAAATAAATATAAGTGTCAGAAAGGTGAGCAGGCCAGATCAGGACTATGGGAAGAGGACACATTAATTCATATTTTCCAGCTAAGGTCACAATTAGAATCATGTCCTCCTTGCCTCTGCTATTAGTAATGTGAGGAAGTGCTGACTAGTCATTGAAGCTAAAGAGCAGTGCAGTGGTAACCAGTGACAAATGTAACATCTGGTTTGATCCCATAATGTGTGTTTAAGTAAATCCAAAACAAACTTTGAAGCTGGTGAGTCTGTTCTTATCACAAAAAATAAATACCAAAACCCATTTGGAATCACATTTAGTATCTCTTTAATTTCACTCATAGGAAACATATGCCATGATTATGCAAATCTGGCATCAACTTTTTGACAAAACTGAACTGCTTGCTTTTGACAAACTGAATAATAAGATGACAAATTGTACCAGTGACCTAGATGACAATGCCAATACATCTATGTTGAAATCATACTATTAAATACTAACTACAGCTTTTTGAGAAGCCTTATGAGAAGCTTATTCTAGACCTTGATAGTTGATCTTCCTGCTTAGACTGTTTGCATTATAAGAAAGTCTGTGTTATTTTTGCAAGCCTATAGCATCAGTTGCTGAAAACCTTACCATTCTCTTTGAGAACATTCATTTTTAGATGGCATCTATGAGCCTCTAAAGGAGGAGAGATGAAAAGAAACTGGAAGTTTCAGAAGCTGTTAGGCATAAGGAAGCAAGTGGCAGCATAAACCAACTGGCAAAGGATGGACACATATGGTGGAAGAAAAAGTTCACAGAGAATCAAAATGAAGACTTTGGCCTGTTACAGCCTGCTAAAATAAAGCTGCTTCGGGTCTCTTTGGAGGATTAAATGAAGCATGCATCCTAAGAATCCGGAAGCTGCACAAAAGCTGTGCTCCAGTGCTTAGGAATGGAGTGTGGCTTTGGTGCGACCTCCGGACTCTTAGGACCCATGCATCATTTAAATAGCATACCTTCAAAGAGACCCGAAGCAGCTTTATTTTGGCAGTCTGTAACAGGCCTTTGTCTGAACCAATAAGAGTGCATAGGCCAAGCAGAACTCATGAACACAGCTTTCAAAAGCACTCCCTTTTGCCAAGGGAAACAGTTTTAGATAATTATACAGTATTGTCTTCATTTTTATGCGTTAGAGAGTTGTATAATAGTACAGTATAACATAAAGATTTTAAACTTCATGGACAGACTAACAGTATTTCTAACAATGTTTGAATACCTTACAGTTCTGTTAAACCAACAAAACCATAGTGTGGCATGTTTCCTCTTTTTTTTTAAAAAAAAAAACAACAACCCTTAAACATGTCTTTCTATTTATCTATCATATATCTGTGCACAGCTTTAATGAGAACTTCTTGAAACCCTTAGTGTACAGTCTTGGAACAGGCTTTCCTAGGAACAATGATTGCTCATAGTGTGTGACAATATTAACTCTTCCCACCACAATGGAATTTTTCTTTGTACTAAGGATGCTAAAAAAGTTGATTTTATTAATATATTGATTTTATTCATTAAACAGCACAAAAATGGAGTGCTTTGGCTCTAATCCCAGTGAATAGTTATACAGAGGTAAGCCTCACTGAACTCAGTGACTTTGGCCTGTTACAGACAGCCAAAATAAAGCTGCTTCGAGTCACTTTGGAGATATGGTATTTCAATGATGCATGAGTCCTAAGAGTCTGGAAGCTTCACCAAAGCTGCACTCCAGTCCTTAGGACCAGAGCGTGGCTTTGGTGCGGCCTATGGACTCTTAGGATGCATTTATCATTGAAATACCATACCTCCAAAGTGACTCGAAGCAGCTTTATTTTGGCTGTCTGTAACAGGCCTTTATTTTTGAATGAACGCTCCGAGGATTTCTTTTCTAATCTATGGGATTTAAGTCTTTTTCAGAAACTGACCATGAAATGGACTTTGACTTAGAAATAATGGACAATATCCAACAGTGATATCCTGCTTTCACAAGTAGTATTGTGTTACAGAAATCCAGTTCACATCTATGGACGAAGGGAGAATTCACTGCACTCAGTTGCGCAGCTGGCTGTGTGAGAGGAAGTGCACTGTATAATGTGATTCACTAAGACACAATGCAAATCTAAAAAAAACCTGCATTATTGCACTTTATCCACTAGCTTTATGTGGCATGTAGACCACAATGTTTATTAAAATATCAATATTCAGATCTTGATACCATTCAGGATACCAAACTCAAAGTTTACAGAATTATAGTACAGTGGACCCTTATTATACGCTGGGGTTTGGTTCCAAGATCCCCCATGGATAACAAAATCCATGGATGCTCATGTCCCATTAAATATAATGACATAGCAAAATGGTGTCTTTATAAAAAATGGAAAAATCAAGATTTGATATTTGAAATTTATACTTTTTGGGAATATTTTCAAACCGTGGCTGCTTGAATCTGTGTATAAAAAATCCGTGTATAAGAAGGGCCAACTGTACTAGATACTGAGATTCCACAGAATGATGCCAAGTGGTCAGTGCTGGACAGTAAATGGTAATGCTCCTCCATTAATTTTGGAGTAGAAAGTTAGAATGATAGATTTATAGAGTTAAAATGTCAGAAATCCACTGTTACATCATCTATGATATGTGATCACCAAACATCTGCTTAAACCCCAGTCTGAACTACTTCCTGCTTTTCATGATCTACTCTTTGGATAGATAAATATCACCCCTTTACACACTCAGACTCTGATATTCAATATTCATATCTCCATTTCAGTTGCTCTGAATGCTGTGTCTATTGGAATGCTATCAACTAGGGGGTACACAGGGTGGGGACCACTAATGGGGTGACACAGAAGTTCCTTTTGGGCAGAAATAGGCTGTGGTGTTTGCCTCCCTCCCTTTAAAATGCTGCAGATGGTGTGAGTGGGGTGAGGCTCAGTGGAAAGAGAAAGGAGAGGCCCATTTATTTGTGTGTGTGTGTGTGTTTAAAGCAGACCATGATATCCATAGATCTTTTTCCGGCATCACATTTCAAATGATTTTATTCTCTTCCTATCACCTTGTTTGTTATCCAGCTTTCACAGCCACATGTAGAAATTGAAAATACAATGGCATGTATAATACTAATTTTAGGATGCATTGATATTATCTTTACACTTCAGGATCTTGTCTAGTTCATTCACAGTTGCCTTTCCAAGTTCTAGAATGCTGTCACACTGCATACAGTAATTAACACAATTTGACACTGCTTTAACTGTCATGGTTCCATCCCATGGAATCTTGGGATTTGTAGATTTTTTTCTGGCACCAGATGTCTCTGAAAGAGAAGGCTAAATATTTCATAAAACTACAAATTCCAGAATTCCATAGCAATGAGTCATAGCAGTTAAAGCAGTTTAAGAAATGCCCGCCCCCGTTTGTGGCCCTCCAAAGGACTGTCTGCTGTGTTTGCTGTGCCTGGTGGCTCTCTAGGTTCGGGTGTTAGGATTGAGCAGCTGCGCACCTACTTACGAAAGCTGCCTACGGAGTTCCAACTCAGCGTTTCCAGCCAGGACTGAGGAGTGCCCTTTAACAACTGGGGGAAGGCGGAGAAGAGGGGTGTGCCTGTGGCAGGGGCACGCTACAAAGCCAGCCGGCTGGACTCCTCCTCGTCCCGTCCCCGTTTGTGGCCCTCCAAAAGACTGTCTGCTGTGTTTGCTGTGCCAGTTGGCTCTCTAGGTTCGGGTGTTAGGATTGCGCAGCTGCGCACCGACCTAGGGAAGCTGCCTACGGAGTTCCAACTCAGTAACTGCACAACTGCGCATCTGTGCAGTCTTGTAGTAGGCGATAGGGGCGGGTCCTTGCTAGCTGTGTTGCAGCAGAGGAATGATTTGTGTTGTATCTTCTCTGCTGCTGTGTTGCCTTGTGGGGAGGAGAGTTTATGGATATGGGGAGTGTTCAGCTTGGGGAAGTAGAGGGTGATGGTTTTGGTGTGAGCGGGGCTCCCATTGGAGTAGTGTGGGGCAGGGGGAGATATAGCGGTAGGAGAGTGGAGTCATTTTACAAAGGAAGGCGAGATCGATGTATAATATCTATCTCTCCTTCCATCCACTCTCCTAACCAAAGAGATCTGAGGGTCAGTCCAACTGTACCACAAACCCTGTCTCTGCTCCTGTGCAATGCCAGGTCCGTAAAGAATAAGACCCACATAATATATGACCTATTAGAGGATAAGAGCTGCGACCTGGCTTGTATTACTGAGACCAGTACACAGTATCGCTCCCAAGCATCCTCTCAGGCCTGCTTCCAAAAAACAGCCCTGGTATACGGAAGATCTCAGGGAAAGGAAGCGGGTTCTGCGACGACTGGAGCGTGACTGGCAAAGACACCAGCACTTAGCCGACAAGGCACTCCTGGACTCTCACTTAGAGGCCTACGGAGTGGCAATAAGTGCAGCTAAGAATTTGTTCTATGTTGCACGTATTGCGTCCGCGGAGTCGCGTCTGGCAGAGCTGTTCAGGGTAGTGAGGGAGCTTACTCAGCTGCCCTCCTCCCTGAACTCTATTTTGGAACCATCCAAGGCCTGCTGTGACGAGTTTAACAACTTTTTCGCGGATAAAACCTCTCAGATAAGGGCCGATCTCGACGCCAGTATTTTTTCAGGATCCAGAGCAGAGGTCCCCAGAGCTTCCATGGACTCAGTTGTACTGGATCATTTTGAGTCTGTGAGTACTGAGGAAGTGGACAAGATCCTTCGAAGTGTTAGGAAGACAACATGCTCTCTCGATCCCTGTCCCTCTTGGCTAGCAGCTCGGGGGGGGGGGGGGGCAGGCGGCAGTAACTACCATGTTACGCTGCATAATTAATTCATCCTTCAGGGAAGGGCGATTTCCATCCAGCTTGAAATTGGCCATTGTAAAACCGCTGTTAAAAAAGCCCTCCCTAGACCTCCTGATTCGAAGTAATTATCGGCCTGTCTCCCTGCTGCCTTTTTTGGGGAAGGTGATCAAGAGGGCGGTTGCCTTTCAACTTCAATCGGTCTTGGATGATACAGATTTTCTAGACCCATTTCAAACTGGCTTCCGGGCGGGCTATGGAGTTGAGACTGCCATGGTCGCCCTGGTCAATGATCTCCGTCTGGGCATGGACAGGGGTAGCGTGTCCCTGTTAGTGCTTTTGAACATCTCAGCAGCTTTCGATACCATTGACCATGGTATCCTTCTGGAACGCCTGAGGGAGTTAGGTATCGGGGGCACTGTGCTCCAGTGGTTCCGTTCCTACCTCTCGGGTAGATTCCAGATGGTGCAGCTGGGGGACATGTGCTCCGATAAGAGGGCCCTTACATCTGGTGTCCCTCAAGGGGCCATTCTATCCCCCATGCTATTCAACATTTACATGAAACCGCTGGGAGAGATCATCCGGAGACATGGGGCGCGGTGTTATCAGTACGCTGATGACACCCAAATATGCTTCTCTGTGTCTCCAACTGATGCAGTGACCAGGAATGGCATCTCTCCTCTAGATGCCTGTCTGGAGTCGGTAATGGGCTGGATGAGGGAAAACAGACTCAGCTTGAATCCAGAGAAAACGGAAGTACTCGTGATAGGTTCCCCGGGTCCAGGGATGGAGATTTGTCCACCTGTCCTGAATGGGGTCACACTTCCCCTGAAGGACTCAGTTCGCAGTCTGGGGGTGCTTCTGGACTCGTCGCTCCACCTTACATCTCAGGTGGATGCGACAGTCAGGAGCACCTGTTATCAGCTTCGGCTGATACGCCAGCTGCTACCTGGGCCGGGGGGACCTTGAAACGGTGGTACATGCTCTGGTGACCTCTTGGTTGGATTTCTGTAATGCGCTCTACATGGGGCAACCCTTGTACCAAACCCAGAAGCTTCAATTAGTGCAGAATATGGCAGCGAGGTTGGTCACTGGATGCCCCAGGACCAGCCATATAACACCTGTCTTACAAGATCTACATTGGCTGTCCATTTGCTTCCGGGCGCAATACAAGGTGTTGGTTATTACCTATAAAGCCCTAAATGGCTTGGGCCTAGAGTACTTGGAGGCCCGCCTCTCCCCATATAATCCACCCTGCACTCTCAGGTCGGCTGGGAAGCAACTGCTGAGGGTTCCTGACTCGAGATATTCCGTGACTGCACAGAGGGCGTTTTCTATCTCAGCCCCGCAGCTTTGGAACTCTCTTCCCGGTGAGCTCCGCTAGGTTACCTCCCTTGACCTGTTCAGGAAGAAGCTGAAAACCTTCCTCTTCCAACAGGCTTTCCCCCAGACACTATGATATCTGCTCTCTTCCCATTGCATCAGCACTTTAAGCTAGTTATTGTTGTGGCTTTAATCTTGTAATTTTTTACCCTGTTTTTAATAATTTGATGTAATGTCGTGATTTTTATATGGATACTGTTTGTAAATTGTACATTATGTAGTACCCTTGTTGTAACCTGCTTTGATCTGCCAGGAAAAGCGGGCTATAAATAAACAGTTTATTTATTATTATTTATTATTAATTGTGAAGAATAGTTGCAGTCCTACGGGGATTATCACATGTGGCACTTACTGCACTGGAATTGTTGCCCAAACGCTTCAGAAGCATGGAGGTGGGATAGCCGGTCGTGCTTCTGAAGCATCGCTGAAGCGCATCCTACTCTTTTCCCACTGAATTAATGCAATTGTTCACAGAGCAGCCATTTCTGTAATACCGGGAACTTCCATTATTACAAAAACGGCTGCTCCATGAACGATTCATTGATGAGAGAAGAGCGGGATGCCTCAATGACTTCCACATTTCTGAAGCATTTGGGCAATGATTCCAGCGTGGTTAGTGCCTTGTGTGATAATCCCCTTAGTCTTCTTCTGATTTCTTAACTGCAGTCACCATTCTGTTTATTTACTGGACCAAGCTTTGAAAAACCTTTAGCTATTTCATCATGGAACAGTGAAGGCCACAGATCCTTAGCTGATGGTCCCTGAAGAGTTTCCAGGAAGGAAACAAACCAGTGTAGCCCATGAGCAGAAATATAGTGATAATCCATGGCACATTGAGAGGGAAAGTGCTGGTCCCACACATGAGATAGTGTGAGATGCATTGCTTTTTTGCAACCAATTAGACCAATGAATAACATGTACATATTATTATTTCAATGTAACATTGTGTGTTTCAACCTTTGCTTTTGAGATTTTATTCTCTAGTGATTTGCCAAAATTTCCAATGCCACTATTTAAAATAAAAACCAAGACCAACACCCTGTATTATAATAGAGGGGAGCAAAAGATTGACATAACTATTTTCAAATGCCAGCATTCTCTTCTGTATTATCACAAAACCCAATAATTTCTTGAAACATGCAAAACCTTCTGGGATGTGCTGAACTTTGCAGTTATAAACTGAAAAGGTTTCATATTTGCATAGGGCATCTTACAAACACTCTGGCATTCTGAAAATGTTTGGTCACTAAATATGCAAGAACAAGTATGAAAAGTACCACATAATTCAGCTAAATTTAGGCTGAATTTCTGATTTGTAATCCCTAAATTTAACTCTTTTGGTCCTGGAATAGAATCATTTTTCTTGACAGGTATGCTTTAAATGTCAGATTAAAGAAACTGGAAAGCATTATTTTTTCACACTCCTGCTGTGTTTTCACAAAATGAAGGGGGAAAAAACAACAATTTAGTGTATGTGAATATTATCTGTGGGCTCATCTTCTAAATTTTGTTTTACTTTTGTGAAGGCTTATACTTTACAAGTGCTTTCAATACACACTTAGTCAAAGCAGCTTACAATGGTTAAAAACTGAGGAAAGCAACATTGGACCAGGTACAAATGATAAAAACACCCAACAGATAAAAACAATTAATTAACATAGGAAAGAACATGACTTTCTTTTTAACTGGTGGAAGACAACCAGAGAAGCCACCATACTTCAGGGGGAAAGGTATTCCACAATATTGGTGCAATCACTGAGAAAGCTGTGCCTTTATCATAGGGCAGGAAAATGAGAAGTGCCTTTCCATGTGATCTTAATAAATAGGAAGACAGAGAGCAAAAGGAGGATGAGAGGAGAAAAAAGGAAGATAAACATTTTCATGCCACTTTTTTTGGCCATAAGAAGCTTATTTCAAGGAATCCACAGGACAAAACCAAGCCAAATAACATCAGATAACTATGGGAAATTCAATGCTAAATTATAATAATAAAATTACAATAATAAAACCCAAAGCAAGGGATATTATTATTATTATTATTATTATTATTAACCTTTATTTATGAAGCGCTGTAAATTTACACAGCGCTGTACATGCAATCTTTTTAGTTAGACGGTTCCCTGCCCTTGGGCTTACAATCTAAAAAGACATGACACAGAAGGAGAAGGGAGTGGTATGTACTAAAAAGAATTAAAAAAACAACTGGAATAAAAATGTTTTCATTGCTCACCTTAAATGTCTAGAAGAATGTAGTTAGCCTCACCTCCTTTGGAAGGAAATTCTTAACTAGCATCATAGAAGGATAGTTAACTATAACACATGCATTCTCCCAGCTGTTATTTGTTAAAATTTAATGAGATGAATAATCTAGGTAGGTCGGTCCTTCAATGTTCATTTAACTTTACTTCCAGGTTCCTATAGCATAGTTATACTGATCATTTTGGCGTCACAATGCAAAATACTGGCACATTTTTAAAAGTGCAGGGAAAGTTTTAACTGATAAATTTCCATTTAAAAGCAAAATGTTAACAAAACTGTATAAAAAGCAATTAGACAATAGAAAACAGCAATTGGAAGGCATGTTCAACTGGTAGGAATTACTGTCTGAGAGTCCTACTGAAGTCAGTACTTCAACCTTTGCTATTTCCAATCTATTCCAATGACCTAGATGTGGGGAATAAGCTAATTGAATTTGCTGATGCCACCAAATTGCAAAATTGAGGTCACCACTGAGCAGCACGTAAGATTCAGAATGGATTTAGATCTGTTGCTTAAGTGGTCTGGAGAGAGCAAATGAAATTTTGTGTCAACAAGCGTAAAGTAATATACATTTGACTTCAAAATAAATTCATGAATAAGAATGAATAGGATTGAACTAGAATAGGAGAAAATTGAAAGGGACCTTGAAGTAATCTCATATGCATTTCATTGGAGCCATGTGACAATGTGGAGGTACATCTTAGAATATCAAAGTGAAGAACCCTGTTAACAAAGAATCCATAGAGTGACTATTTCATTGATTCAATGGTGGCCTGAAGCTCTTTAGCTCATTTTCATCACTGTCAGCAAGGGCCAAGTGAGTCTTAAGCATATAGTGGCATTTCTCATCTAATTTTTTTAAAAAATAAAATGCAACTGTAAGTGGCTGTGAGTTTCAGTGAAAAAGACAGGAGAAGAACTTCTTAACCCTGTTTCTTCCTACCGTTTGCCTTCCCGAAATGCCTCTCCCATTTGCTTTTTAGCACTTTTAGTCACATTCCTCTGTTGCTGATTTCAACCTGCCAGAATTGCTTTCCAGTAAATACATCCACCCAATTTGGGGCAAAGAGACAGATAATTGTGAGTCACATCTAGTTTGGAAGTTGTCAAGGGTTGATATCACTGGTCATGTGCTGAGGTCTACATCTCTCTAGAATTCGATCCAGTCCAGCAGGATACCAAGTTCAGAAAATTAGCTTTAGTAGTTAAAATTCAGAAAACTCCAGATGGTAGGGGGATGAGTGTGAATCTCTGGTACCTCTTGGCCCTGTGTTGTTCACTTGCCTTCTCTGAGCAAAAGCGGAATGAGATGGAAAGAGAAAGAATCTCCACATGGTTTGTCCTCTGTCTCTGGATGATGGTGTTGACTGGGCCCAAAAGGAGAGGACCCAAAGCATTTTGTCCAAAGCTCCTCTGAAATTGCAACGATTTTGCCACAGAAGCCGCCAAGTGATTACAGCCCGGCTGCAGCCTGGGTCCCAGGTGAGCTCCAGGTGAGCTCCAGTGGCCATTTTCAAGTCGGGAAGCTCCCAGTTTCGAAATAAAGCTGACAGAGCTTGCCTGGGACCTGGGCTGCAGCCAAGCTGTAACTGCCCCATGGCTTTGGTAACAAAATTCTTGTGGCAGGACCTGGCTGCCTCCTGCTTTAGGCTTGAATTTGGACGAGGTAAGCCAGGTTATTTAAGTGAAGTAATCATCTCCTTTGTATGCTTCAGCAATATAGGAATATGAATGCTGCTAATCAAATTTCTGTGGGAGACTACTCATAAATTCTTGTTTAGATGGTTATTATCTATTAAGAGAACGAACTGTGTTAAGAGAACTAACTATGGACTTCTGCTTGGAATAGAGTTGAAATTTAATGTTTAATTAGGTAATTGACATGACTGAAAGCATCAACCAGACAGAGAGATGACTTGACAAAGGAAGTGTAGATTAAGAAGGAGGGAATCAACAAAAAGGTAACAGAGTGTTAATGATCTTAACCCACTTGATATCATGATAGCCAGTTGAAGGGAATAAATGGTGGGGTTAGTGTCATAAAAAATGGGGTCTAATCTATTCTTTAGCATATTTTGCCAGCATTAAGAAAAGGCTAATTTGAGCAGTGTAGCAAATACAGGATGACTTTGGTCACCATAGCTTCTAGCTTGGAAAATTACTTTTAAAATGTAATTACATCCAGTAACCATTCCAACATGTTCAAATTTTAGTTGAAGTTTTAAAAATACATTAGTCTTTGTTTTCATGTTATTCAGAACTAGCTAAACATATACAACTTCAGTATTTTATTACAGTCCAGAGACCCAGCAAAACTACAATATTTAATTTAGTTACTTTTGAAAACATCTGAATGATATGAGCCACTGAGTAGTGGTTCAACACACTTAGGTATTGAGGCCACAAGTGACTAAAGCAAGTAACTTACAAAATGCTCCTGATTTTGGTAATGTTATTTTGAACTTGTTATTTATTACTTACTTCTTCAGCATTTACAAGACATGAAGAGAAGTTATCTTTCCCATATAGAAAAAGGGCAGTAAGAAAACTGTTACCTGTATCTCTGGATTCACCTCCTTCATGTCTCTGCACTTAGCATTATATATGCCTCTGCCTGTTTAAACATAAACTGCTGAAGATGGGCCTTTGCACACTAAACAATTATAGTGTTATGATTCTACTTTAACTGTCATGATTCCATCTCATGGAATCCTAGGATCCAGAGCTTAGAGATGAGTACTTATAATTCTTTCCCAGTGCCTCAACAAATGATAGGTGCTCAAATAACTAAGCTAGCCTCGGGTGCTTGTTGCACGAGTCAGAGGCACTAAGTGCTGCTCTGCTTCAGTAAGCAACATTTCTTGGGTCAGCCTGCTACACTCATTCAGTTGTTCATGACTAAGTTTTGAAACCATTTGATGTTTGGCATAGAGATATAAGTGATAATCTGCTCATGCTACAAAGCTGGCAATTTAGCCCAAACATGAACATATGTGTTGTATGTTTACCTCTGTCACAAATCTACTTCCCTCCTTGCCAGTTTCCTTGATTTTGATGTCATATGTTTATTCCAAGAAATGTACTACCTTTCATTGCTTCACAAGGCATGTAGTTATTTATCTCCCTTCTTACTATGACACAGCATGTTCAGTGAGGCATCAGCTCTCCTACCAGTGAGAGGTGTATTAGTGAATTAAGCATTAATTAAGAAAATTGATTAGCAATACAATCCTGAACGTATCTACTCAGAAGTAAGTCCCATTGAGTTAAATTGAATGGGACTAGCTCCTGGGTAAATGTGTCTAGAATTCTATCCAGTGACTGCTTGTGTCAAATAAATTAACTAGAACATATGTTTGTGCTCCACTTTAACTGAGTTGGTTGAGTGGGTTGGGATGTATTTTATTTCGTTCCTTCACTTTATTCAATAGGACTGATACAGGCAGTGATGTGATACCAATTAAAAGGTTAGGCACAGATTAAGGTATCTATGTTTTAAGATTTTTCTCTCTCCAATCTCTTAAAAAAGTGTATGCTAAATTTTCATCTTAGGCCCATATGAGAAGAGACTTCAGGGTATAGGTGTTGAGGTAGCAGAAATCAAATTTTCTGGCAAATCTGTTTTTGCATTTACAAGTTTCCAATATCCCCACTAGGGGTAGTTTGAAGTATTTAAATATCTAATAACATGTCATAGAAAAAGCTGGCAATAATATTTTCTAGGCAGTGTGGCATTCTTGCCATACTGTGACAGCTTGTCCCATTGGTTTTCTTGTGGTTTCTGAAGGCATTTGCATAAGGGAGACCTGCATTGGAGTGTGTTAGTTCTTACTGCTGAGTTCCTTTTGGAAGGGGGAGACTTTTGTATGCTAGCCTCCTAATCAGATGACAATCTCACACAACCTCTTACGGCTGTCAGATGAGAGAAAATGAACCGGACAATGTAGATATAAAAACTTCCATCATGTAACAATGAACTGTAATGGATAGATGGCAAACAGGAATTCTGTGTTTTGGAACAGCGTTTTTATAGCAAGAGAGAAGACTTTGTTATGATTTACACTTTGATATTGGAAAATGACAGGGCCATGACAATAAAGTCCTAGACAACCAGATCTAGTCAAAAGAGATTCTATCATCATTATCATCGAGGCTATTTCCAAGCAAAAGCAGAGTTAAGCAGAAAACAAAAAAGCGAGTGATTTGAAGACAACTCAAGTTCTTACAATCCTTTCTTGCTTAGGAACCAGCACATTTCTGTCAAAAATGCCTTTTATACTCCTGTTTTTAAAGTGTGTTCAAGAGTCACTTTGTTGCCAGAAATGCAGAGCTATTGGTTTATGTGTCTGAGAAGATGTTGTCATTCCTTAGAACAAGGATTGGTCCTACCATAAAGCAGACTGAAGTGGATGTCAGATTACTGCAGCAAGGTGTTGGAGAAAAGAGCCATGCTCTGTGTGGCCTACCCACACCTTAGTTACTTATTAACCTTAGTTATTATTCTGCCTTCATGGTCCTGTGATCAGTGCTGATCACCTGCCAGTCCAGATGGCTTTTATGCAGATAATGGAAAGGGCCACCATCTTGTTTTCTGCCTTAGCCAGTGAACTGTATCTTTGCCCTTGCCTTGAACACATGGAACCAAATTTGAAGGGGTTCACTGCTGACGAATGTTAAGAATAGCAACAACTCAGTCCTCTTGATTCCCAGTGACTCTGTAAGCACAAGACAGAGTAAATCACAACCGCAGTGATTCTCTAGATGGACAGTACACATGTAGAGAAGAAAGGTGTTCAGGGAAGTAAGTCCTATGCATAAGGTTAAGAGTTGCATGCAATCATGGATTCTGTATAATCAAGAGCTTCACATGGAGCTAAACATTCTTCTTGTTCCCCAAGTATTCATGTAAAGGTATAGGACATTTGAATAACAAGTTATCAGTTACTGGGAAGGATTTGTTCTCCCCAGGGATAGAAAATTATGAAGTTGAACAGTTAGAATTAAGGATAGCTATTGTCCTGGAGGATATAGTTATTGAATACCTCTAGCATCACATGCTGCATGCCTCTGATAGCAGCTGCTGAGAATCAAGAAAAAAGTTGTGAACATATCCTGGTTGTGGGCTTCCCATAGGTGTTTGATTAACCATTGTAAGAACAGAGTGCTAAACTGGACAGGTCTTTGGCCTGATTCATCAGAGCTCTTTGTTGTTCTTATGTATTTGGAAATCAGAATGAGGACATGAAGACATAATTCAACCGTAGAATTTACCACCACAACATATCATGATGGCCACCAACTTGGATGGCTCTGAAATAGGACTCTGACAAATTTATGGAAGTTAAAGTGATCAGTGGCTATGAGTCATAAAAGTAATATTTTACACCTAGTAGCAAAGCCAGTATGTCTGTTAATCCCCATTTGCTAGACAACACAAGCAGGAATGTTCTTTTGCACTCATATGTGGGCTTCCCACTGGCTGGCCTAGATAGCTCTTTTATCTGATCTAATGTAATTCTCATGATAACTTAATTATCAAGACAATCATGATTACTTGTTTGGTCTGATGATAACTTGGTTGTATCTTCTCTTCTAAACTTTGTTTCAAGTAAATGCAACTTTTATACTTATGAATGTCTGTCAAGTGCATTTTGCTTCTTTGGCCTTTATCACATGGGAGGCAAGCATCCTTCTCCTGTCATTAAATGGACATTAAATCCTTCCAATATCCTGCAATGGGATGATTCTTACATGACAACTTGTGATGCCATTATCTCATGAATAAAACTTCAAAATCCCACCACTTTTTATTCACGGGATAATGGCCCGATAATTGTGATGTCGCAAGATGTTGTGTGAAAATTATCCTGTTATTGCAGGATATTGACAGGATTTAATGGCCATTTAATGACAGGAGGAGGACGCTTGCCTCCCATGTGATAAAGTCCTTTGTTGTAGTCCTGTTTAAGTTTTTTTATCTGTCTTGCTCTCCTTTTATTGATGTGGCTACATGTGACATTTCTCTGTTTTTAAACCTTCTTGTTGCTGTACTCCTATTAATATTTTGCTATAGTTTGGTTTTGCTTTGATTTAATTGCTTTAATTTTCATTACCTAATCCCTTTGTAAAGCTTTAAAGGTAAAAATGTGTCATATAGATTTTATAAATACAAAATTGATGACATGATTAAAATCAAACTGACAATCATACTATGAAGTAAACGCTAAACCTAATAGCAGTAAAAAGCATTTCATGCCATTTCACTCTGAACATTTTATCTTTAAAATATACCTTGTATATAGAGGGAGGAAGGGAGACTCTGTTCAGTCTAATATTGCATTTTTAGTTTTATGAAGAAAGAACTAAAAATACTTTAAAAGTTTGCTTGCTTTTTCTTTCAGATGAGAGGGCAACAGTTATTCATAGTCAAACTTTATCCCCCCCCCCATTATCCTGGTGAAAATAAGTTCTTCTCTAAGTGATCTATTCCTCTGTTTCTTGTAGGGAGCACTTTAGTCATGATCTCTGAAACCCTTCTTCACCCATCTATATTCTCCCAGGTGACATCTGCCAATCATGTCAAATTATGCAGTAAGGAGCATTCACTGAGACCAACAAATTCATTTTTACATGTGACTTGTCTTGGAACTTGAACAGGGTCTCCAGAGGTGAAGTGCTGGTGCTTTAAGTTAGTTTGCCACCTGTTCCTTGCAGGAAGCTATCATGCACAGAAAGAGTCATTTGACATTCCATTTCCTCTAACAGGTCACTTCTTGCCAGTTTTCATTTTTTAAATGTACATTATTTATGCAGTGGTGGAAAGGCATGATCCATTTTCTGTTTCCTGGGATCATCCAATGTTCACAAATATACAACTATCAAGGTTGGAATTAATATTTATCACAGAATGATTCCAAAACATGCACAGAAATATGCCCTTGGGTGTGAGTTCATCTCAGTGCAATGGCCCCTATAAAATGTAAATTCTAGATATGCCCTAGAGAAATAACTTTATACTGCCTGCATATATTCTCAAAGGAACAAGCTCAGTTGTTTTAACCATCAGGTTCTCTGACACTTTAGTCTTCTGATAAACAGAAGCAATCCAAAGACAATAATTTTTAAAAGCTGAAAGTCTTAACACAGTGGCACTATTGATCGTGGCGTGTGCATACTTCTTTGACATTCAGATACCTTTGGGAATTAAATGCATGTAAGCTTTGGGAATTAAATGCATGTGCAGAGCAAGGAGTAGTGTATTAAAGGGCTCTCATGCACAAAAGAATGGTTCTGCCTCTAGAATCCAGGACACAAATTGGCTGTACCCTTTGGGCAATGTTTGGAGATATATATATATATATATATATATATATATATATATATGGCTGTCTACATCATAATGTGATCTGACTTGTCAATCAGATTTTTCTTTATTATAGAAAATTTTTACCTATGTACATCCGTATAACTGGAAATCCACTTTTAGGTGGCTGTTGATCACACATAGGCCTCATTCCCACTTACAGATAAATTGGTGTGTGATCCGAATAGATGAATTGATTTGACATCAGATCATGGTTTACACTACACTTGCCCTGATCACATTTTATGTAATTTTCTGACACCAAAATAACCCACTTGTAGTTCCCATTCACAAATGAATCGATTCAAAATGATTCGGTTGCAGCCAGCCATAGGGGAAATTTGAATTGATTCCGATCCGCTTGTGGTTCACACTTGTGCTGAATCAATTTATCGAAAAAGAAGCAGAAAAAAAAAACAGTGTCAAAAAGATGCAGGTTAAATAAGTCTAGAGCATGGCCCCCCTCTTGGAATCGCTTCAGCAATTCATATTAAGTGGGAACCAGGGTCATTTGAACCAGTTCAGACTAATTCACGATCTGATTTAAAAGATAATGGAATGAGGCCATAGGCAACTAGCAAACAATTGCTGGCCAAATCATCTGGGAAAACTTGTCATCCTACTATGCTTCATTATGGATGATGTCAACATGATATAATATTCATCCTTCTTAAAAGTAACTTTCCAGGTTCTTTAAACAATAAAAATCTCTCTCTCTCTCTTTTCCCTTCTGTATGAGAAGAGTGCTTGCATCATTTACTTTGATTTACAAATGCTTTTCAAAAATTCATTCTAATCAGTCATTTCATCATTCTACTCAAACTTGGAAACAGTGGAGACAGGTGGCAGAGCTTAGAAGGTTTACACTTCATAAAAAGCTGTTTTTGATGTTCACAGGTGCAATATGCAATGATTGGATATAACACAGTATTTCTAAGAGTTGACTCAAGCAGGTACTATTTTATTGTAGTTTTAATTCTTTGTAAATTACGTTGAGAATGTGTTGAAGAGTACTTATAAATTAATTGGTCAATCAGTTAATATAACATGAGGTAAATGACTGCCAAAATGGCTTCCATCCGATGCATGACAAACAGTGTTGGGATATGTACAGTATATTTAAACATACTGGGTAATACACAGATATAATTTTAATACATTGCACATGTATCCAATATATATATATATATATACACACACACACACACACACACACACACACACACACATACACACACACAAATAATTTCAGAAATGGTAGTTAACACAATGCTTAAATCCACTTGTAACTTTTAATGAAAGTCGATCCATTGTTTCAGTAGAATTTACAATCAGTCCTAATTTATAAAGTTACAATTGCTTCAGTGGTATACTCTTGTTGAGACTCACAGTAGAATTTAGGCTAATAATAGCAACAGAAAGAGGCAAGACTTAACAAGAAGTGGATATCTTAGAAAAGTTTTAGATCTAAATTCAGGAATTCATTCCTGAACTTCGGTATACTTGATACTCATTCAGTGTGTATAAAGACTGCAATCCTAAAAATGACTATAAGTAGAATGTAGTTTAATTGAAGGGAATGTTTGAAGGGAATAAGAAAGGAATAAAAAATGTAATTACCAAAACACAATGCCTTTATACAATCTATGGCATGATTACAAATCAACAGATTATAACATTCAGGGGTAGCCATGTTGGCCATGCAGCAAAATACAATAAAATCCATAATCCACAAAAGAGTGATACCTTTATTAGCCAACTGAAATGTATAAATACATCTTGCTAGCTTTTGAAGCTTCATGGCTTCTTCATCAGGCAAAGATGTTAAAAAATCCTATGGAAGAGGAAAACTGATGATGGTAGAATCATAAACCTACATTTTACATCAGATGTTCTTCAGTTGTCAGATAAAATGGTCTAGAGGGATTATAACTTGTTACTGTAGATCTGGAGAAGGTAGAGAAAATAGCCACCACAATGATCAAGAAAACAACTCCCTCTAATAGAACAATTCCCTCTAAAGAAAAAATCATAATATTTGGGGCTTTTTAGAATAGAAAAAAGGCAGTTAAGGTAGATGAGATTAAGTGTAAAACATTACTCATGACATGTGGAGAAAGTAGAAATAGAAAAGTTTTTCTCTCGTAATACTAGAAGGCAATGTCGTGTAATGAATTTGAATGACTAGAAAATCAGGACATTTTAAAAAAGTGCTTTTTATATAAACCATAATTAAACTATGACATTCACAACCTGATGAAATTGTGATGGATACCATCTTTGAAATCTTTAAAGGGCAATTTAATGAATTCATGGAGGGGGTAAAACTAGCAATGGCTACTTGTCATGATAATAATAATTTGTTTTCAGTTTGCCTCTGGATTTTAATTGCCAGGTTATGAAAGAAATAGGAAGTTCTTCTGCTTGTTCCCTACTTATGGGCTTCCTGTAGTCATCTCATTAGTAGTTCTGGACCAGCCATGACTTAAGTATGATCCAGTGCAGCTCTTATGTTGTCACCCAGCCCTTCAGGAAATCTATAGAATTGACAGCACTGGAAATAGAGAAGGAGAGGGCTTTCCTGAAATGGGCTACTTAATCTTTGGGATATCTCTAATTTAATGGCAATTGATTGCATTAAATGCATATTGATTCTGGACATCTATAATCCAAAGAATATGTGTTTGGCAGGTACCTGTAGGACATCATGTTTGGTCATATATCTATTTTGCTGAACAAACCTACATGCCTAACAAGAGGGTCAGCAAACTAATGTGCAATCTAATGTGATCAAATGGTTGACTATGGCAAGATTCTAAACCTGATTCATCAGCTACTTCAAGTACTTTCCAAGTCCACACTTTGTATTTTCTCTTCTCTTCTCTTCCTTTCTTTTTTGACTATAAAAAGCACATTTGTGAACCATTTCTGACCAAATTTGATATTTACACTTCCATTGCGATCCTATTTTTGTCAAAGTTTGGAACCAACTTTCAGAAAATTATTGGGTGGCATTCTGTTGTTGAACAAGTGTAACTGAAAATTATGTTTATGTATGTACTGTTTACACTAGAGCAGGTAGAGAAATTCAGTGCCTCCATCTTCAATGACCCTCCCTGAGCCACCTACCTGTTTACAGGACAGGTGCAACTCCTCATAGCTATTCTGTGATCAGGGGAGGTCAGAGGGAGGCTGAGAGACCACCAGCTGGCTCTGTTCTTTCAATTGTATATAGGAAGAAAAAGTCACTATTCTTGACCTCCTGAGGGTCCTCCCAAGGTCCAGAAGGATGACATTGCCTTCTTGCAGGTGGCTGCAGAAATACACCAGTGATTATCCAATTGCCCGTCATCCTCACTCTGTTCTCCCCTGGCCACTGAATGACAATGCAGGCAGTCACCCAACCTACAAATGGCTAGGTTAAATGTGCGAGGAATGGGGAATAGATGTAACTAAGCCTGGCAGAACTTTGTATGCCATCAATGGAATGCAGGATCTTGAACAATATGTTTTGTTGATTTTGCATGAAACAGAGTGAGCAACAAATTTTAAATATTGTATTTGTTACCGTTCAAACCTTGATACATTTAAATAATGATCAAAATCCTCAACATAAACTTGGGTTATGCTAGATTCAATTCCTATTTTGTTGTTTCTGTTTTTGTTGTTATTGTTAACTACTTTGGAGTTGACCTCAATTCATGGCAGCCTTAGAAATGAGACATTTCCAGGACCCCCTGTCCTCAACTGCTCTGCTCAGATCCTGTAGGCTTAGCCTTGTGGCCTCTTTGATTGAGTCTAACCATCGGGCATGTGGACTTCCTCATTTTCTACTGCCTTCTGTCTTTGGGGCAGTACAGATTCCCCCTTTCAGGGTGGTCTGTAGGCACCCGTTTTTGGTCCGCAGCATTGCTGCAGCAACCAAACCGTGCGGCAATGCTGTGGGCCAAAAAAGGAGCCGCCTTTTGGGAAATTGTAAGAGCTGTCTCTTCCTGTGCATTATGTGTGGGCACTGCAACGCCCACACCTCATGCACATGCCCCCTATGTGGGCAGGGCGGCACTGTAATGGCACAGCCCATATGTTGTAGGGCTTGCAGGGTCTGTTTGGTGCCACTGCCGAGTCCTATTATCACTGCCAGGACGTCGCGTCCTGGCAGTCTGTACTGGGCCTTTCCTAGGATCACTGTCTTTTCAAATGTTGCTCACCCTGTCCCATGCAAAATGTTCTTGCTAATGATTCATGCCTTCTCATGATGTGGCCAAAATACAACAGCCTCAGTTTTGTCATTTTGGCTTCCAGGGAGAGTTCTGGCTTGATCTGTTCTAATGCCCATTTATTTGTCTTCTTGGCCATCATGGTATCCTCAGCACTCTTCTCCAGCACCTCATCTCTTTCTATCAGCTTTCTTCACTGGCCAGCATTCACATTCATACATGGTGATGGGGAATATGATGGTTTGGACAGTCCTCACTTTAGTGTTCACATTTATATCTTTACACTTTAGGATACTGTCCAGTTCTTTCATTGCTCCCTTCCCCATCCTACCCTTCTAATTTCCTGACTGCAGTCTCTGTTCTAATCAGTATTTGATCCAAGGTTTTACTGTTTTACTATTTTTTTTACTATTTCTGTGAACTGTTTTACTATTTCTGGCTTTTCATTACCAAGGATGAATTCTTATAGATCCTTCATGGCCATTTGTTTGGTTTTTTGTTTGTTTGTTTGTTTTTTGTTTTGTTTTGTTTTTTGCTTGATGGTCTTCTCTGCCTTAGCATTTTCTTCCTTAATTTCCTCCTTAATATAGTCACTGCACCAGATTTTTGTTGGTTTTTACTAGTAGTATTGTGTTGTCTGTGTATCTGTGGTTGTCGTCAAGTCTTCACTCCTTCTGCCTCTGTTTAAGCCTGCTCTGCCTACAATATTTTCTGTATATAGAATGAATAAGTAAGATGATGGAATGTCGCCTTGTCTGACCCCTTTGCCAATGGGGAACCATTTTTCTTCTCCATACTCAGTTCTGATAGCAACCTCTTGTCCTGACTGCAGGTTATGCATCAGGACAATCAAGTGTAGTGGCACTCACATTTCTTTGAGGGTGTTCCATAGCTTTTCATGATCTATGCAATTAAACACTTTCTTCTAGTCAAAAAAGAACAGGCAGATTTTTCTTTAGAATTTTCTGGTTTGCTCCATTACCCATTGTATGTTTACTTAGTACTTCTTCCTTTCCTGATTTCTTGGTCCATATACGGTAGGACTTTTTGCTGGAGAATTTTGAGCATGACTTTGCTTGTATGGGAAATTAGTGCAATGGTTCTATAGTTACCACAATCTTTTCTGTCTCCTTTTTTTATGTATGGGAATGTATATTGATTACTTCCAGTCTGTGGGAAAACACTGCTTTGTTTTCAGTATTTGTTAGCAGATTTTAGTTGGAGCTGAGCTTCATTGTGCCTCTGTGGCTTGCAGTAGTTCTATTAGTATATCGTCTATTCCTGGTGATTTATTCTTCCCTATTGCATTGTGAAAAGCTTTCACTTCACCTTCCACAATTTGGGGTTCATTTTCCTATGTTTCTTCTTCCCATGTATTATTTATCTTTTCACATTTTTATATAGCTCTTCTGTATATTGTTTCCATCACTTTTTTATTTTGTCATGGTCATGTATGTTCCTCTTCTAATCATAGAGCATCTCTACCTTTGGTTTAAATTTCTCTTCTTATTCTATTCTTTTTTGTTGTTGACTTCTGTTTCTCTGCATTGATTGTTGTAGTAATTCTCTTTGTCTTTGAGCACTAATTGTGTACTTTAGCATTTATGGTTCTTACATTCCCTAGGACTATTATAAAATATAGGTTCCTATGGAACCATAGCATCTTTGTAGGTCACAACAGATGGGTGAAAAAGAGCAGCCCAAATCTGCTCTGGTCACAAGTAGATCAGGTCCACAGTGACTGCATGGCCCATTCCAAAAGTGAGCTGCAGTCACAGGACCCAACCTGCACTGCCAGGAGTCAGATTAATCTGGCTCCTTTTTTCTCCAGTCCAAAGGATCAGGGTGTGGCTTTAGGCCACTTTGGAGGTATGCATCATTTCAATGCCATGCCTCCAAAGCAGCATGAAACTGCTTCTTTTGGCCCATCTGTTCCAGGCCTGAGTCACTTTATTCCATAAAAAATAGATTCCATGGGATTTATTGTTTTCATAGCTTTTGTACAGGATATAGAGTGTTTCAGAATACATGTTTCCTTCTGAATACCAGTTTGGTAGATAATTCTCTTCTTCACATTCACAGATTTTAAAAAGTTACTTGTTCTGAAGAAATGGATTATAAAATGAAAGAGCTGCTGCACAGTGAACCATTCTTCAGTATCTCCCCCCCTCCCCCCCGCCGGGTAGTTCTTCTTCACAATCTACTGTGAAAATCTGTGTGTTGTGTGTTTGAATCTGCAAACATGTTTGCTTTGTTGTCATAAATATCACTGTTCTGGAACATTTTCATTTCTATAGCTCTATAAAAGTGATAAAAAGAGACGTGTGGAGAATTTGCTATTTAAATGGGTGCTGTACTGGTAAAACAAACAGGAACTTTAATACACTTGAGTTTTCTTATCAGTAATGTCACACCACCTGACACTGAAATCTCTTAACTATGTTGAGATGGATATGGAAATACCTTTAGAGGGCAATAACATGTTAAACGTTTCTGGCAAGTACTCCACTATTGCTCCCTTTCCTCTCTTCATTGTTTCAAACACTTAGATATAAAAAGCTTGAATATAAAATTTCTTTTGTGGTTTACTTGGCTTAGTGCTTCTTCATAAAGAAATGAAATGTAGTGGAAGAAGTATACAATCAAACCACTATATAGTTATGTTGAATGATTTCTTTCATTATAAGTGGACAATTATTTATGTTTAATTGTGAAATGATTTCCACTAATGGTTGGTTCCACTCAAAATATGCATGCAGAAAAGGAAGTTTTGGGAAAGCGGTTTGTGAGCAATCTGACCTCAGTCCAAGGTTTGACAGGCTTGCTTCTGTTGGCACTTTCTTAACTTTCTGCAACATGGATGAGATTTGCACTCTGGAAGTGGTGGTTGAGAACCTTCATTGGGGTTTTGTAGGCTGTATCTGCACTGCAGAAATAATGCAGTTTGACTGCTTTAATTGTCATGAATCATGCTATGGGATTTGCAGTTTGTTGTGGCACCAGAGCACTCTGAGAAAGAAAACTAAATATTTCACAAAACTACTAGTCCCAGAATTCCATAGCCTTGAGCCATGGGAGTTAAAGTGGTGCCAAACTTGATTATTTCTGCAGCACATAGGCAGATGTAGTGTAGAGCCCTGGTGGCACAGTGGTTAAATGCCTGTACTGCAGCCATTCACTCAAAACCACAAGGTTGCGAGTTCAAGACCAGCAAAAGGGCCCAAGCTCGACTCAGGCTTGCATCTTTCCAAGGTCGCTAGCTTACTTGCTAATTAGCTTACTTGCTGTTCACCGCTATGATCTTTGGAATAGCGGTATATAAATAAAACAAATTAATTAATTATTAGAGTTCCATGTGCAGTTACATATTAATTGTGATATGCAAGCCCTGCATATCTGTACTGTGTAAATTGTGTTGAATGGAACTTAGCACAACTAAACCAAGACACCAAATATGAAAGCACATGCACAGTCATAGAATCGTAAAATCCTTGAATTGGAAGAGACCACAAGGAACATCCAGTCCAACCCCTTGCCATGCAGGAAATCTCAATCAAAGCATCCCAGACAGATGGCCATCCAGCCTCTGTTTAAAGACCTCCAAAGAAGGAGACTCCACTACACTCTGAGGGAGTTTGTTCCACTGTCAAATAGCCCTTACTGTCAGGAAGTTCCTCCTAATGTTGAGGTGGAATCTCTTTTCCTGCAGCTTGGATCCATTGTTCCTGGTCCTGTTCTCTGGAGCAGCAGAAAACAAGCTTGTTCCCTCCTCAATT
>NW_024802935.1:1452597-1452879 GCF_019175285.1 Sceloporus undulatus | reverse complement strand
AAAGACCTCCAAAGAAGGAGACTCCACTACACTCTGAGGGAGTTTGTTCCACTGTCAAATAGCCCTTACTGTCAGGAAGTTCCTCCTAATGTTGAGGTGGAATCTCTTTTCCTGCAGCTTGGATCCATTGTTCCTGGTCCTGTTCTCTGGAGCAGCAGAAAACAAGCTTGTTCCCTCCTCAATGTGACACCACTTCAAATATTTAAACAGGACTATCATATCACCTCTTCATAATAATAATAATAATAATAATAATAATAATAATAATAATAATAATAATAA
>NW_024802935.1:1437213-1452587 GCF_019175285.1 Sceloporus undulatus | reverse complement strand
ATTGTTTATTTGTTAACCGCTTTTCCTACGATCAAAGTGGTGTACAATATCCTTAAAAACAGACAATAGGAACAATTAAAAATTCACATCCAAAAATACATATTAAAAAAAGTAAATTCAAACAAGATTAAAAACATATTATAACATATAATAAACTATTAAAACCATGAATTACTATATATCAAAGACAATAGGGGGGAGATGGCCTCAGACGGAATTGGGAGGGTAGGCTTGTAGGAAGAGATGAGTCTTTAGAGCCTTCTTAAAGGCTTCCACCATTCCACTGAGGCGAATCTCTTCCGGTAGGGCATTCCATAGAGAAGGCGCCACTGCTGTGAATGCCCTTTGTTGTGTGATCGCCAGTCTCACCTTAGGCTAACTGAGTAAGGATTTTCCTGTAGATCTGAGTGTGCGGGGAGGATTATGCAGGGAGAGGCATTCCCTCAAGTAACCCGGGCCAAAGCCATTTAGGGCTTTAAAGGTGATAACCAATACTTTGTACTGGGACCAGAAACAAATTGGCAGCCAATGTAGAGATTTTAAGATAGGTGTTATATGTTCGGACCTCGATGTCCCCGTAATTAACCTGGCTGCTGCGTTTTGTATCAATTGAAGTTTCCGAACCTGATACAAAGTTAGCCCCATGTAGAGCGCATTGCAGAAATCCAAGTGAGAGGTTACCAGTGCATGTACTACTTTTTCTAGGTCCCCCCGGTCCATACAGGGACGTAGTTGACGTATCAGCCGGAAGCTCGATACCAAGCACTCCTGGCCATCGCATCTACTTGAGATGATAACTGTAGAGATGGATCCAGGAGTACTCCCAAACTACGCACTTTGTCCTTCAAGGGGAGTTTAATCCCATCAAGGACTGGATGGGAAATTTCCCTGTCCGGGCTAGGGGACCCTATCATGAGTACCTCTGTTTTCTCTGGATTCAATCTGAGTTTGTTTTTCCTCATCCAGCCCATTACTGCCCCCTGGCATCCAGAGGAGAGATGCCATCCTTAGTCACTGTATCAGTCGGAGACATGGAGAGATAGATCTGGGTGTCATCAGCATACTGATAACACCAGGCTCCATGGCTCCGGATGATCTCTCCCAGCAGCTTCATGTAAATGTTAAATAGCATGGGGGACAGAATGGCACCCTGAAGAATGCCCGATGTAAGCTCTCTTTTCCGAGAGCAGCTGTCCCCCAGCCTCACCATCTTGAACCTTCCTGAGAGATAGGACCGGAACCACTGGAGCGCAGTGCCCCCGATACGTAATTCTCCCAGGCGTTCCAGAAGGATACAATGGTCGATGGTATCGAAGGCCGCTGAGATGTCCAAGAGCACCAACAGAGTTATATCTCCTCTGTCAGTGGCCAGACGGAGGTCATCGACTAAGGCGACCATGGCAGTCTCAACTCCGTAACCCACTCTGAAGCCAGTTTGAAATGGGTCAAGATAATCGGTTTCATCCAAGACTGCCTGGAGCTGAAAAGCAACTGCCCTCTCAATCACCTTGCCCAAGAATGGTAACAGGGAGACTGGTGTATAATTGCTCATAGATAGGGAAGATAGATCAAGGGAAGGTTTCTTCAACAAAGGCCTTACGACTGCTTGTTTCAGAGATGTTGGAATAGTACCTTCCCAAAGAGATGTATTTATTATTCGATGAAGAGCAGATGTTATGACATCTCCTCCCTGCACGGTCAACCAAGAAGGACAAGGGTCAAGAGGGCAAGTCGTCTTTTTCACGCATCCAAAGAGCTTGTCTACGTCCTCGGTACTCACAAACTCGAATTGATCCAGAATAACCTTGTTACCAGAGGCGCTGGATGCCTCTACTAAGGATTCTGCACGAAAACTGGCGTCAAGATCAGCCCTTATCTGAGAGACTTTGTCAGCAAAGAAGTTGTTAAAAGCGTCACAGCAGGCAATAGTTGGTTCAAGTAAAGGGTTCTGGGTGGCTGGGGTTTGAGTTAATTCCCTGACCACCCTGAACAGCTCTGCCGGACGAGACTCTGCTGACGCAATCCATGCAGCACAGTACGCATCCCTGGCTGCACTGACTGCCACTCCGTAGGAACGCAACATGTTCTCATGAAGTGTTCTGTCAGATAATTTCTGATGTTTCTGCCAGTAGCGCTCTAGCCGTTGCGCAGCCCGCTTCATCTGGCGAAGATCTTCTGTATACCAGGGTCTTTTCTTAGGAGCGTGCCGGCAAGGATGCTCGGGAGCGATACTGTCTATAGCCCCGGTGAGATTTCTATCCCAGTTATCAACCAGGGTTTCGACAGCGTCGCCATCATTCCCAAACATAAAATCCTCTAGGGCGTCTTGGAACCTTTTGGGTTCCATCAGCCTTCGAGGGCGGACCATTCCAATAGGTCCACCACCCCCGAGGGATTTTTGGATAGTGGCATCCAGTCCTATCTTGACCAGGAAGTGGTCCGTCCATGACAGGGGGGAGATGGCATTAATTCCCACCCACGGACATTCTCGGACCATACTGAAGACTACATCGAGTGTGTTACCAGCACAGTGTGTTGGCCCTGAAACTAATTGGGACAGGCCCATGGCTGTCATGGATTCCATGAACAACCGAGCCGCACCTGTTGGATCTGTTGAGCCAGCCCCGAAGGGGATGTTGAGGTCCCCCAAGACTATAAGCCTAGGGGACTCCAACACCAGCTCCGAGACCAGCTGTGTCAGCTCGGCCAGGGAGTCTGTTAGGTTACGAGGTGGACGATAAACCAACAGAATCCCCATACTGTCTTTAGCTTTCAGAGTCAGGTAAATACACTCGATGTGCCTCAGTTTCGGTACCGAGTTCCTAGTCAAGATGATGTCGCTTTTATGGACGACTGCCACTCCTCCCCCTCGCCCACATTCCCTAACCTGCTCTTTCAACGTGTACCCGGCTGGGAAGGCCTTGGCCCAGGTTACAGAGCTATCCTCCCCCAGCCAGGTTTCCATGATACATGCCAGGTCGGGAGCTTGCTCATCTAATAGATCGTATATAATATGAGATTTATTCTTCACCGACCTGGCATTACAGAGAAACAAGGTAAGGGATTGTGGTATGCTTGGGACGATCCTAGGTTCTTTTGGGCTAACAGAGGGACAGGAAGACGGGATAGGTATTAAGTATCGATCTCGACTTCCTCTAACAACATTTATCCGTCTGTTAATGCCATGTCATTTCTTTTCTCCAGGCTAAACATCCCTAGCTCCCTAAGTCGTTCCTCATAGGGCATGGTTTCCAGACCCTTCACCATTTTTGTCACCCTCCTTTGGACATGCTCCAGTTTCTCAATGTCCTTTTCTATTTAAATGGGTGATGTACTGGTAAAACAAACAGGAACTTTAATCCACTTGAGTTTTCTTATCAGTAATGTCAAATGTTTCTACACCATGTGCCTTCATGTCTGCATAAAATGTGCAGTCCATGACCATGTACATTGTACATGCACAATATTGCAGATATTCCACCTCAGACAAAAATATTCAACTATTTCCTTAAGAAAATATTTTAATGTGTAAGCCCCATTGGAAAGGATTCTGGCCATTATGTTGACGGAAAGGATACATTAAGGAAAGTGCATAAATGCACACACTTGGATTATTTGTGAAAAGTGCTCATACATGATTTAGTCAATGAGAGAATACATTCATCAATGGTGTACAATTTGAAGCAGGGAAACATATAAGCAAAGAAGGGGACAGATCCCATCACATTAAAATAAAAATAGCAAAAGCTTGATAGAACCAGGAATAGACACGACACTGATATGGAACCAGTTGGGTGTCCAGAAATGAAAACTTTATAGATGTATATATATTCACTTTGGGAAGCTAAATCTTCTGTCTGTGGTGATTGATGAATGAGGTCCAAATCACACAGGAAACTTGGCTAGATCCACACTTCACTATTGAAGGCCCATTTATTCAAATGGGTTCATTCCAAGCATGCCAAAGTGTGAATTCAACCTAGTTTTGGAGAACATGCATGTGGAAACTGGTCAATGATCACATATATTGTTACATAGAGGTTCCTGAAATGTGTGCTTCTGTAACATGACAAAGAAGACTAATGTAGCTTTGCAGCAGTATTGTTCATGCCTACAGAACAGACAAAAACAGGCAATGTGTTCCAGATTTGAGTGTACAACATTACAGAAGTGTATTATGCAAGCATTTTATGCTGCCTTATTTTCATGGTTTATAATAGAAACAATGGGTGCAATTTTTATCCTCAATAAACATTTATCCAAATCTAAGGATTATAATTTAAAGGCTTCTTCTTCATGACACAATACTGCTTTCACATAACTACTTAAGATGAATATTCCTTAAAAATCAATTTGCCCTATTGAGAACAGTTTAGATTACAGGAAGAATGTGATGCTATCAACAAAAGCATGTGCTTATGTGCCACTGAATTGCCTATTGACTTATAGTGACCTCATGAATTTGGCCACTAGCAAAAGAGCCAGCTTAATTAAATTAGTTTCTTCTCCAGAGTCATGAACTTGTGCCTGAAAAATGTGTTCATTGCATAACAAATCTTGGACACTGTACTTTCATTTTCCTTGCTGATCTTGCCTGAATCCAAAATGTTTGAATATGCCCAGTTTTAATCAAACAGCCACATTCTTATCCTTTGATAAAAAGTATTCATTACCAAATAAATACATTTTAAATAAAACCAAAATATATTTAGAAAAAACATTAAGCGGATACAGTGCTATAGACGAAAGCCAATAAAATCTGGCTTCAAGTATCTATTCAGTTATGAAGGTCCCAGTAAAGACATTTGCTAGCTCTCATTCTAACACAACTTAGAGAGTAGTTTCTGTGAGGAGTAAGTAATATAACCTCCATAGCTATTGCTTTAAGCTTACTGGAAGAAGGGCAGCATATACATAACATAAATAAAATATTATTGTGTGCTTAGTGTAGCACAATCAAGTTCAATCCCACCTTCTGAAATTCAGCCAGATATTTAAAAATATATGATCTGTTTATTTGTGTACCTAGGCAGGCAAATACATTTAAGTTGGAATCAGTCTTCTAGGATGCATTTGCCATTAACTTCAGTCTCTAGAAATGAGCAGTTTGCAAATTGATTTGGATGACCCGGCTGTGACTGTGCAGTTAGGAAATATTTATTTAATAGTTCAGGCATTCTACCATTCCTGCAATTTCATTTCCCATCCCATCTCACAATGTTCCAATTGCCTGCTTCACCAATTCAATTGCTATTCAAGCATACAGAAAATAAGTTTGGGGCTGATGGTCACATTTGGTATTTCTTCTTAGAGTTGTTTTACATTAGATCCTATTAATCTCTTCTTACATCTTCCAATATCCATTCCATTGTTTTACTGAAAGAGAATTACATGAATGTGTGATTCTACAGTTCTTCCTGTTTGTAGTTTAAATATATATAAAACTCTCTCTCTCTCTCTCTCTCTCTCCCTCCCTCCCTCCCCACATATATATTCATATATGCACACAGAGAATCTGATCACAGGTTGCATTTATATTTAAGTTAATTTAGCATGCTGTCCATACCCTCTTTTCTATCAGCTGCAGAATTTTAAGCATTTGTACCTGAAACATCTTTTATGGTGCCATCTATTTACCACTGCTCCTATCCTAGCTCCAGTGATCTTAAACAGGATTGCACAGTACCAGTGATTTTTATAGTTGTCTTGAGGCAAGACATCTGACTCTTAGGATTTCTGTGTGTGCATGTGCTTTCAAGTTGCCTGTTATGTTAACTTATGAAAACCCCATAATTTTTAAAGAGTTTTCTTAGGCAAGGAATACTCAGAGGTGGGTTTGCAAGTTTCTTCCCCTGAAATCTAGCCTATAGCACATGGTATTCCTTGGCCGTTTCCCATCTGTGTACTAACTAGTGATCTCCCTGCTTAACTTCCAAGATTAGTCAGGATCTGTTGGCTTTAAGTTATTAGGCTACCATTCCTTATTTCCCCACAGAACCTGCAAGACTTTTGAAGTGAAGGTGAGCAGGAAGCTCATAGGGCTACCCAGACCAGCCTGAAAGGCCAGCCTGTAGGCAGAGTCAGGGTACAGCATCCTGATGATACAGGCCCTAAGTCCGCCCCTGGGGAACCATGATGGTGCACACATCTGCAGATGGCATGCACCATCATGATGCACCTCCGGCACTCCAGAGGATGCAGCACCAAAGGGGCACCATACAGCTGTGCTTCAGTGGCTATAGTGCCCCAAAAGGAGCCGCTTTTTGCAGCTCCTTTTTGTGCCCTCCAGAGACCAGATTGGGGCCATAGTGTGAGGTTGCTGTGGTCCTGATCCAGCCAGGAAAGGAGCGGTCTGTATATCCCACATCTTACCAAGGAATCCTTACCTTTTTAAGTACATGGGAGCACAGGGAGCACTAATAGTGGGAATCCCATCCTTTGTTGGAATGTCCATCATCTCTGGATACCTGCCTTCTCCCCCAAGCAACTTGTAAGATTCTGATGAAGGGTGAGTTACAAGCTGCAAGGAGGCTTGACATCTGTCATTGTTGGTATTTTGCAGCAAGATTAGTGCTCTGGCACTATTTACATTTATTCCCCCCTTTTCACAGGCTATTTGAATTTCTATTATCCATTTTTATTCACTGGGGTTTATTGCACTGGCCCTAAAATGGAACGGGATGGGGCTAAGAACCCCATTTTACCGCACGCTGGAACGCTGCCTTTGCCGCCGGGTGTTCCAATTGCATCCCCGTACCATTCCAGAGGGCACCATTTTTGAGAATGCTTTGGAACAGTTCTCAAAAATGGCACCCTCTGGAACAGAACGGGGATGCAATTGGAACACCCGGTGGCAAAGGCAGCGTTCCAGTGTGTGGTAAAATTGGGTTCTTAGTCCCATCTCGTTCCATGCACACCCCTGCGCGCACACATTTTAGAATGCACTGGGCCCACTTCACTGTTTTCTTGCATCTATTTCATTCTGTGGATTCCATTTTCTAGCAACCAGAGTACACTTACCATTCACAGTTGAATGTGAGTTCTAAATGAATTTAAGGGGCTGTGCAGGCCGCCCCTTTTACAGCAACCGCACGCCACAGCCCTGATCCATCCTGTACAGGGCAAAAAAAGGAGCTGCAAAAAGTGGCTCCTTTTTGTGTCCTGCAAAGGGCACAGTAGCCATGGTGCCACAGCTTTATGGCACTCCTTTGGTGTTGCGTTGTGTGGATGCAGCATCAGAGAAGCACCGTGACACCATGCACCATGTGGTGCATTGCATGGTGTCATGCCACTCTGGGGGGCAGAACTGGGGTGTGCATCATATGGACTCTGTGCTGCAACTCCGCCCCCAACCTGGCCTTTCCTGCTGATGTGGATAGCCCCATAGTCTCCAGGACCAGATGAACTATATCCAAGGGTATTAAAACATCTGGAAAATGTAATCTCAGAGCCATTGGCAAGAATCTTTGAGAACTCCTGGAGAAAAGGAGAAGTCTGGGGGCAGGCTAAAGGAGAGCAAATATTGTCCCCATCTTCAAAAAGGGAAGAAAAGAGGATTCCAACATTTACTGCCCAGTTAATCTGACATCAATACCAGATAAATACACAGAGATTCTGTGGTCAGGGAAGGGAATGGCATAATCTCAAAAGGGAATGCCATAATCACAAGAACTCAACATGGGGTTCTGAGAAACAAGTGACACCAGACTAATATGCTCTCGCTTTTTTTGATAAAATTACCAGCTTGGTAGATGAAGGGAATGCTGTAGGTGTGGTATATTTTGATTTCAGTAAGGCCTTTGACAAAGTTTCCCCAAGATATTCTTGCAACAAACTAGTATAATGTGGACTAGACAATGGAACTGTTAGGTGGATTTGTAATTGTTTGACCGGCCAAACCCAAAGGGTGCTCAGCAATGGCTCCTCTTCATCATGGAGAGAAGTGACCACTGGGGTGCCACAAGGTTCTGTCCTGGCTCCAGTGCTATCCAATATCTTTATCAATAACCTGGATAAAAGAATAGAATCTTAGAGTCATAGAGTTGGAGGAGACCACAAGGGCCATTCAGTCCAACCCCTGACATGCAGGCACTCACAATCAAAGCATTCTTGACAGATAGCCATCCAGTCTCAGTTTAAAAACTTCCAAACAAGGAGACTCCACCACACTCCGGGGTGTGTGTTCCATTGTCAAACAGCTCTTACTGTCAGAAAGTTCCTCCAAATGTTTAGGTGGAATCTCCTGATTATCAAAGGTGTTCAAAGAGCCTGGTCATTGGTTCATTTTCAGAGAAGACAGCTTGGGTATAAGGATGCTAGAACCATAAAGGTCAAAAGACCCATAAAGGTCAAATTCACACAGGAGACTCAGTTGCTTTTGACCTTTATGGTTCTTTATTGGTTAATTGATGGGTCAAGCAGATGGGCATGAAAATGCGGTTCATGGCCACACTGGCACTAATCACAGCAAGGCCATAGCAACAGCACACACCAGCCCTGATCAGTGCTGCCACCATGGTCCTGAACCTGTCCACCAGAAAGGAGTGGTTTTCAGTTATTCTGGATTGGGGCAGCTGCGGAGTGCCTTCTGGTCATGTTCGGGGTGGATGGAATCTAAATGCCATGCCCCCAATGGAGCCTGTCAGTAGATCTTTTGTCCCATCTGTTTGAGGCCCGAGTCCATGTCAGACACATCTAGGCTTTCCTGAAAAACTAGGAATTTCCTTTTCTCGCCTTGTTGTTCCTTTATCCTCTTGTCTTGACGACTCCTACCAGAATTCTAAATCAGCTACTTAGCTACATTTGCATAACTAAGGCCCGGTACAGACAGGCTGTTTGCACCGATATTAGGACTCAATGGACACAGCATCCATATGTGCCGAGCCCTAATATTGGTGCCCTTATGTCACAAGGCTGCGGCCCCATCCACACAGGGTGCAACCTTGTGACGTAAGGGCGCCTGAGCATCCAAATGGCTCTGGGTGCAAGAGGCATCATAGGGCTGCATTGCAGCTCTTATGACATCTCAAAAAAGGAGCGGCCGGCTCCTTTTAGAAGGTGAGTCTGTGCTGCAGCATGTGGATGCTGCAGCACAGACACAGGGCTTACAGGGATGGCTTCTAGCCCCCCTCCCCCCCCATCTGTACTGCCTCTAAGTAATGTTTTCTGGTCAGATCCCTCCCCATCAGCTCACATTAAGAGCCACCGACTTATTGGGCAAAGGAAGTCCATTCAGCTTTCAATCAAGGCACAAAGAGGATGTCTTTTTCACCCTTTCCCACCAGTGACTGAGCTGCAACAAGTATTTGCAACAGAGATCTTAGACAAGAAGTATGTATAAATATGTATACATATACTGCTGTTGTGCATGTATAGAATGTACTCATTGTTAGGAAACACCACAGTTATGAATCCAGCACCAAACTGCTTGGATAGTGTTACTGAGTTTGTCTGGAACACATGGAAACAGTGGTTACAGGGCTTCATCCTTTGTTGCCAAATATTACTGTTTCCATCACTTTTCATTTCAGAATGTTTGAAAAGGAAGGTCTAATGATTATCTCTTGAAAACTTGCAGACAGTAGAGAACCCACCCCACACTTATTTTAATTAACTTTAACAAATCCACTTTCATTTACCTTTAGCAGCCTGAAGCAGATTGGTAGCACAGTCATATGGTAACTTTCCCTGATTTATTTTCTCTAGGAAAATGAAACCAATCAGGAAACATGTATTTTTTTGCCTTGGCATCTTGCCCTTGGTGCAAGACAGAGATGGCATTTCCAATTTGTGCTGTAGACCTTGTTTGATCCTATTTTTCTGTTTAGAGGGAAATGTTTGTTTCTAATATTTAATTCATGGTTAATATTAGATACAGGCACTGTGTACTCAGTCTCTGCTAGGCACTTTCCTTTTAGTGGCTGGACATGAATAATCCCTCTTTTCACCTGTTTTGTAGTGCTCTTACTGTCTGCATTGGCAGGTTGGATATCTTTGTCTGTTTCTTAACAGAAGACAGGTTTGTACTCATGCTCCCAGAGCCTTGGGGCACAGCAGAGGAAGCCAATGGATTCCATGCCAAAGGGTGGTGAATCTATTCTTGGTTTTATGGCCATCTTCCACAGCTGCTCTATTTCTGATAAGGGTCAATTACCTGAAGAAGTCCCATACAACCTAGAACAGTTGAAAAAGGAATGGCTATAAAGCTGAGTGGGTTTGTTACCCCTGTAGCAATGGATCTACCAAAGGCCAGGAGCAAGTGGGCAAGATTAGGAGACAGATGGTGGACAAATGCACTTGAATACTTGGGGCATTTAGTGGAAAACAAAGAGTGGTATACCAGCATTGCAATTCATTAGCTTTCTCAGCAAATGGCAGCTTGGAAGAGTATGAGAGCATTCAGAGATTTGATAGTGGTCTGGAATGGGGTGAAACACAGCTAAAGATGGTCCTGACCCACATGCCCATTGCCTCTCCCAGTTGTCCCCATGACTTTCATGGTGAGGGGTGAGCAAATATGGAGAAGCATAAGAATAGGTAGTTTCAGAGAGCCATGTGGATAGGCAGGCACAATCAGCACAACTCTGTAGTGAAACTTGAAAGAATAAGAATGCTGGAACAAAGCTGATGTATTCAGTGAAAGTAAGAATAAGTGATTTTCACATCCTAGATGGGGGGGGGGGGGAGAAAAGCAGTAACCCCTCCTTTGTACCCATGGGGCCCCTTACATGATTAATGCCACAGATGTGCTAGTTACAATATTGGTTGTACATAAATGCAAAATAACTCTTTGGTGTTACGGTCCATATACCAAACACAACTTCTTGTCTTCATCCATCTGCAATGAATGCTAAGACAAAGACAGACTTCTTCTTACAACCCATACACACAGAGCTATGTACACAGATTCCCATATGACTTTGGTGGGAGTAGACTGGATCATTCACACTTTTATGTATTTATATTTTCGGAATATTTAATTTGTACATTATTACAGAATAAAGCTCAATCAGCCACACCAGTCTCCCAAAAGATGGAAATCAGAATAGATTGCACCCTTTCACAAACAGAGCAGAAATTATTCCTTTCCTTCTTTCTGTCAATATAAATCTATCCCAGATATGGCAAATGGTAGCAAACTGATTAAAGTGTAATGCTCAACACCACACTGCATCAGACATATTACCTTGAGAACTGCCCTCTCATCTTCACATGAAATCAATGTCAATTTAAGAAGGAAGTGTGCTTCAAGGTGGAAAAGAAGCATTAAGAAAGTTCTCCTCTTTCAGAGTCAAAAAAGGAATTTTAAAAGTGAAGGATCCAAGACCTTATTATTGTTCAACAGAGGTCTAATTTGTAATGCCTCTTCCAAATTTCAGTCATGTTTTGGCATTTGTATTTTATAATATATGAAAATATATAATCATTAGAATTTAAATATAGAGCCTTTCTTCACAGAATCCTTGGTCAACATTCTGTTTGATGTTTCCTGGCAGTGACACCCTGGTATCCTCTAAAAGACTATGAATCCCATTCACCCCCTGAGAACTTTTCTGATTGTGAGATTGAATCAATAGACATACAAAAGTGTGGCTTGAAATATATTCTTGAAATATATTTGGGTTGGTACTATGCTACATGAGGCACTATCCAGAGTTTCCCACATGCTGTGGCATGAACTAGAAAGCTCATCATTGTACTTCTATAGTGTCTTCTGCAAGGCACTTAGTTGTTACCTGGAGTAGCAGTCCTGCTGTCTTGCTTAATGAGCATGGGCTACTCATGCAACTTGTTGAAATGAGGCTACAACATTTCCTCTCTTTCCCACTTTTTATATTTTGTCCCATTTTTTTAAATTGCTAACAGAAGCTTTGTTCTCATTCTTTGCTCATGGTTTCTTTCTTCAAGTGCAATAAATGTGTAGCATTCTTAGAAAGTTATTTCAATGGCCTGGAGGTTAGTCAAGATTAAGGGTGCAGTTTTATACACTAAATGGTGTAGATTCTATTGATATCAGTAGATAGAAATGAGGCATAATTTAATTCATGGGAATTACTCATGGTGGATTGTAAATGGCTAGTGGCATCTGCGTACATTCTTAAATCATATCATATATGTCCCCCCCCCCACACTTTTGAGCTCAGGATATCTCTGGATCAAAGTTCAACCATGCTTTCCATACCCTAGCCAATTTATAAATGATGCTGCTAATATTTTTTTAAAAGAAATAAATGTATGTTTATTAAAATACTTATAGTATTCCATATAAAAATTCCAAGTTCCCCATCCCTCCCCCCATCATAAAAACATAATTAAATGCTAAAAGGAGGTTAAACCAAGAAAAGAAGTTAAAAACATTAATGTACAATAATGATTAAAATGAAATAAGAGTTTCAAGCGGGGTCTGGGTAGAATAAAGATAAAGATGGGGGATAATGGGAGAGAAAGGGGGGAGGCAGGTCAGCAAGGATGTTCTAGTCTGGAAAGGCCTGCCGGAAGAGATCCATCTTAATAGCCTTCTTAAAGGTTTCCAAGGTGGTAATCTAATGGATCTCATCCGGCAGGTTGTTCCAGAGTCTAGGAGCAGCTGCTGAAAATGAACGCTGGGTCACTTCAGAGTGTTCTTCTGCAGCTCAGGATACCTTGTGTTTGCAAAACATCTCATCTTGGCCATGCCAACATTCCTTCCAAGTCTAGCCCACATCAATCCTTTGTGCAGAGCCATTTTCTTTAGCTCTCTGGACCGTGTTTTAAACTGGAACCCATTCAGTCAATCATTCATTCTTCACAAAATGGGTGCATGCTCCCATGCGTAGTGCTGTCTGTGTGCCCCCTCCCCCTTGCTGTCCACAAATTAGTGAGACCACAGAGTCCAAGTCCATGAATGGGGAGGGACAAGCGTACAGTTAATGGACTGATGTGAGTGAAATGCTTGCAAAAAAAAAAAAAAAAATACATTTCCTGTCATGTTCCTTCAAGTCATTTCCAATTTATGGCAACTCTAAGGCAAACCTATCACAGGGTTTTTGTCACAAAATTGGTTCAGAGGGGTAGACCCCATATTAGGTTTGTCTTAGCATGAGGTTTTCTTGGCAAGATTTGTCCCTCAGTTTAATATGTCAGGTTAGTCCAATGCTCAAACCAGGCTTCCAGTCACTATGTGTTTACTTGAAAAATGCATATGAATTTGTGTATAGATTTCTTTCCCCATAATTTTTTGCTCCACTTCAAATTTATGAAAATATGGGCCAAGATGAACTTGCAGTCAGAGAAATGTGAAACCAGGTGAAACTGAAGTAACTAAATTCACATATCACATCTTCCTACAGATGAGAAGATTTGAAAGAAGAGAAAGAAAGGGATAGTGTATCAGAGACACTTTCCATCCTTTTATCTTGCAGTATTTTATGTCAGTGAAATGGATTTCTGACATCCTAATTCAGAACCTTGGCTACAAAGAGAAGATGTTAAGTGTTAATATTCCTGAAGTTTATAATCAATAAATGTTGGGAAGAACAAAGTCTGCAGATGCAAGCCAAGCTTTAGACTACTTAAGCATCAGCCCTAGAGGTGGTTAGGAGAAGAAAAAGTGAATAAGAGATCTTTACCTCCTTATTCTTCCATAGTTACTGAGGCTTTCTTTCCACATGCTTTCTACTGGACAGATATTTCATTACATTATTGTTAAAAACTAAATTGATTAGTTCCAGAATCAATTTTGCACCATCCTCAGTGAATGTGTTTACTAAACATGACTAGAGGATAGGTTGCCTTGAAGAATAAATAGTGAAGCTTTTATTAGGCACTGGATGGAGGTCACAAACCCATCTCACACATCACTGATAGTAACATTTCATCTTCCTGTGAGACGTTTCTGAACCAGAAAATAAGAGCAAATATCTCAGTATCCAGGTCACTGGAGTTACTCTATTTCTTTTCTTTTCATAGCTTTGTCTGTCAACAGAAATTTACAATAGCTGTGTCAACTAGTTTTCACAAATGGTACTCAAAAAGGTTCCTCCTTCTTCTCTGTAACCAATGTCTGACACTCCTCAGGCACTACTTTTGGCAGTTTACTTTCTAAGCAGCCAGTGGTTATTGGATTTTCTCTGTTATAGGACAGTAAGTAGAGAAATAAGAGAAGAGATTTATGTCAACTTTTATGAGTAGAAAATCCCAGAAGAATAGTACTTAAGGTCTTCACTAACTCATCATAAAATGTGTGTGTAGGAAACTCTTTTTGATATCTAAAAAGCTTTGTTTAAAAGAAATGCAATTTCCATTATCACACTTGTCCCAGACTGAAAACACACAATGTAAATTAATTATATTGTATTATTTAACAATAACAATAACAATAATAATAAATATTTATTTATATCCTGCCCCTTCCGATTGAGGATCAAGGCGGGTTACAAGAAAGTAAATACAATATACAACAATAAAAACAATAAAAACAACAAGCCCCACAAAACTCCAACCCAATTCTCCCTCCCAACTATAAAATTAAAAAGTAAAAAAAATGTTTAAATGTTTAACAATACATCAAAGTTCAAAACAAATCACAAATAAGAAAAACAATAAAAGGGGGATTCAATTGGTTCTGGACATTATCCATCAGGGAAGGCCTGCCGGAAGAGAAAGATTTTTGCTGCCTTTTTAAAAGCCTTGAGTGAGGATAATTGGTGAATCTCTTCCGGCAGGTCATTCCAAGTTTTTGGAGCGGTGACAGAAAAGGAACTCTGGGAGGTCACTGCCAGTCTGGTCTTTCAAGATTGTAAAAGGTTTTTCCCGGAGGATCGGAGTGTACGGGAAGCATTGTATGGGAGGAGGCATTCCTTCAAGTAGACCGGACCCAGGCCATGTAGGGTTTTATAGGTGATAACCAACACCTTGTACTGTGCCCAGAAGCTAATATGCAGCAAATGTTGTGATTTTAAAATAGGTGTAATATGGTTGAACTTGGATTTTCTGGTGACCAGTCTGGCTGCTATGTTTTGTATCAATTGGAGCTTCTGGACGTGGCACAAAGGTTGCCCCATGTAGAGTGCATTGCAGAAATCAAAACAAGAGTTTACTAGAGCATGTACGACGGTTTCTAGGTCCCGCTGCTCCAGGTAGGGGCGCAACTGGCGTATCAGCCGAAACTGATAACAGGCACTCCTGGCTGTCACATCAATCTGAGAAGACAGTTGAAGCGACGAATCCAGGAGCACCCCCAAGCTGCGGACGCAGTCTTTCAGGGGAAGTGTAACCATGGGTTTCGGCTGATACGCCAGTTGTTTGAAGCAATGCTCCCTTATTTTCTAATACATATTTCAAAACATTATTATTATTATTATTATTATTATTATTATTATTATTATTATTATTAT
>NW_024802935.1:1404096-1437203 GCF_019175285.1 Sceloporus undulatus | reverse complement strand
TAACCTTTATTTATAAAGCGCTGTAAATTTACACATAAAACTAGAACTCTATTAGGAGTCTGAACATCAGAGATCTGATCAGCAGATCTGGGTCAGATGGCTTCTCAAAGAGAATGGTTGTTTGAGATAGGAAGTGCATCTCTGTCCTATAGATTTCTGGGCATGGAGCTAGAGTTTGAATGCATTTAAAAATGAATAAATAAGAAAACTCAACAAAGGCTTGTAACCTTGTAGCCTTTACTTCTCATAAAGGAAAGGAAATTTCTACATAATCAGGAAAGATGGCTACTCTATTATAATGAACCAAATAGCTTAATCACCCCCTAGCAGAAATTCATTGATTTTACTCCCGTGTGGAATGAATTTAAGATTTGGAAAAAGCAATGCCTGGATTACTCTGTTATAACCTATCCAGCATGTCTACTACTCTTCCAGTACAAAATGCTGCAAAATACAACATGCAACCTGGCAGAATTAACACACAGGGGCAGGCACACAGAATGCATAGTACAGAAATAACACAATGTTAAGTAGAAACTGTAACAAAATAGAACAGGAGCAATAACACAGTGTTCATCTTGATTAATAAGATTTTGGATCATGAGGATTGCAAAAGATGTACATATATCTATAACTGTAATATGTTGTGTACTAGGAGATGTGCTTGTGTATCTGGGAAAGCTTAGAGATGAAGCATCCTTGAATAGTCACGGCCCCTTAGTGCCTCACATTAAGTCTGCTGAATCGGAACTTGAGTATATTGGTCTGATTTCAAAAGCACTTTGCAGGCAACTAGGACTGTTGAAGAGAACAAGAATTGCTGCCTGCTCAGCACTTCAGAGAAGATGGCTCCTTTTATTTAGGAGCTCAGCAGAGTAAATGAGGCGTCCATCCTTTTAAACTAAAACCTCCAGTCTCCTTACTAAATCCTGCACAGTGACAAAAAGTTATTTTAATATACTGTCCAAGCATCTGTACTCTGAGGACTTAACAGAAGTTCAGGTTCTCCTTGTCTGTTTATATGACGCTATTTTAATTACATGTCAGTGGCTTGGAAATGGGTGGTTGACTGATTGTGCCCACAGGACTGCTTCACACATAATTTGGGAGACTTTCTGTTTGATGCCACTTACTCAAAGCAGTAAACATGACATTCTTGTGAAAAGGCAGTGTTATAGTTAGCTTGATGTCACTGTTATTAATCCCTGGTCAACCATTTAATTTTTTGTGACCGTCTGCCATTGGTTCTCTCTAGACTTTAAGAGGTGAATGGACTAGTAGCGGGGAAAAAAATCAACTTAAGACAAGGAAGGAGGATAGAGGGCCCTACTGTACAATAATGGGACACAACAAGAAAATAGAATGGAAATACACGTCAAGTTAAGGGGATAAAGAGTTCATAAAGCAGAAAGATGAGCGTGACCATAAAATGATTAATACCATATTACTTGTCCATTAATCCAATACTGCATGGAGATATGTTGCGTCAAACATTTAAGATCAGGCTACCTCTGGTTTCTTTTATAATTATAATTATAAGTATAATTCACACCCTTTAATATGTGAAATGTTTAAAATGGAAATTTCACATGTTTAAGATTTCATGATTTCAGTCACCAATACAACTCACTCATCAGAAGTACCAAAAGCAGGGACTAGCCTAACACTGACTGTCTAGTATAGCGTAACTGTTAAACAAATAGTAGAATCATAGTGTTAGAAGAGATTTCAAAGGTCATCTAATTTAACATTCTGAAGAAAGGTCACTGTTATAGCATTCCTGCTATATGGCCATTCAGTCTCACTTTAAATTGTGAAGGAGAATCTATCACTTTCTGAGGTAGCTTGTACCTTTAGAAGGTTCTCCCAAGAACCTGAAAGATCTTTGGTTCAAACTGTATCTTGTAAAAAATAAGAAATCCTAGATCGAGATATGAATTAAATTCATATCCCAGTACCTCTCTGGGCTTCCCTCCTTCTCTTTTCTGGGAACCATACCTCAACTAATGGGTATATCAGATACTCTCTACTGACCATTCAAACAAACAAGCAACTTCTGCAGTTGTTTGAGTGTTTGACAGGAATAATTTAAATGACAAAATGATTTTTGAGGAGAGCTAGGCGCAGGTAAAACCTTTTCAGATGTAACTGATTTTACACTGATAGCTACAACAAGAAGTACACTGTTGAACTTTTTCACAGGCAAGAATGAGAATCTGCGTCTAAGATGGTTATAATAAGATTTTGGAAAGACTACAAAATCCTCACAGAGGAGAGAAACAAACTGCCCCAAAAAGGCAGATTGGGGCTGCCCTGAAGCTGCTCTTCCTGGAGCTCTGGCAAACACATGCAGTGCGCAATAATTGTGACATAAACAACTAGCAAAATTAAAATTATATCTTTAAATTACAATTATATATACAGCCTAAATGTATTTACATGTACATATTTTACTGTGGTTTAAAAAAATGGTAAGATGTGATGTTTTTAAAGGAAAATTTAAAAGAATTGAAACATTTTTAATTTTTTTTTAGTAAAAATTAAAATTTATTTTAAAAAAATCTTGGGGCCTCTCTTTTCTCCTCCCACTCAGCCTCACCACACTGATACCATATCTTCAGCATTTTAAAGTGATACAGGTGAACATTACAGCCTGCTTCTGCAAAAGGACAGATATTTGGGGAGCAATGAGGTGACAAACCCTTAGGTTGTCATCGGGTGTGATCTGCCCTCCCTGCATCCCTTAGCAATGCCCCTGGCTCAAGCACAATCTAGAATGCAGCTTTTGTTGTATGCAAAGCATATAGGATTGTATCCAAAATTACTCATACACAGTATATATCCACTGTAATGACTAACCAAACTTAAACCCATTGATTTCAAGGCTTTACAATAAGTATGATTAAGTCTGGATCCAACTTACAGTGGTCTCTCAGTAATTTGAAAATGGGAAGAAACATTTTTCAGTTGGATTCTAAAACAAGACCATCCAATATTAATAGATATATTTGTTTAACTAAAGTTTTAATATATAATCATCAGTTTTGGAAGTATATGGAATGACTTATACATAGTGAAAGTGTTTCCAATCATATTTTTCTAATTAAAAATATGTAATATGGTAAGTGACTAATGCTATGTAATTGTATTATTACATATAACAATCTTTGATGGATACCATCCTGAGAGAAATGTAGGGGGGAAATTAATTAAATATGAAAAGCTGATTTGACACAGTCTTCATATGATACTTAGGCCTTTGCTTTAGCCAAATTGTTTTTAAAAAGTTATGAAAACAATAAATAGGATGTATGAAGTAGTATAAAAAGTTGTCATTGATGTAGTAGCTACTATTGCATTTAGGAAACCTAAAAGAGATGAACTAGCCTTTTATAAAACCAACAACTTTTAAGCACTAATCTGCCAACCTTTAAGTGCTCTAAAGCCCGTTCATCACCAACATAACCACTCTTACCAGATTTTTAGGTGATGAGATAAAGATAGGAGCCTTTTAAACACCACAGTGATGAATCAAGAAGTTGATTACAACTTCTCATTCTGTGAAGAGGCAAATTCACCAGAATTTTAGATGTATTGATATGGTCTGTTAAATTGGTCACAGACATTTCAACAGACAGCCCAGTAAAACCATCTGAAATGTAACTAGCTCCCTGTTGAGAGAAAACTACTGGCATTAATCATAATTTTCTTATCATTGATCCAGTGCATTCTGTCTTGAAACACAGCAGTTTGACTCAAATGATATGCTTTCTATACCTGTCACTGACCAGAAGAGGTTCATCACATGAATGATGTTTTATTTTCGTGAAGACCAATCTCAAAAAAGGTAAACTTAGATTTCTAATGTATGTATTACATTTCCAGTGAAGGAAATCCATTCTGCTGTCATGTAGGCTAAGATGCTAAGACAGCAGATCAGTAAAGACTAATGCAGTCAGAAAGAGTAGAATGGCATTCTAATACTGTCGTTGAAAGTGGCATGTAGCTTTAATATGTAGTTGTTGGTTACTTAAGGACTGGAAGCAAGAAACACACTTATATTATTACTTGTGGGGTGGGCTACTACAAATACAGATTGAAAGCTTTTCTATATGTAAAAGTGTATTTCTGCAAATGTAAAATACAAAAGTAATGATCTGTGCAAAATAAAAACACAACATCAAAGTAATAAATGATGTGATCTATGTACCTACATCATACAGAAATACTTACCAGAGAACTTAAATATCTATGGATTCTTGTTGAAGGCAGTGGTAACTTTGATATATTGCTATATAACATGTGAAATGACTCTCATTTGACTGAATTTAGGAAATATAATTACACCAGATAGAGTTAGCATTCCCTTCCAAAACATCTGTCTATCAACTGTGTTACGTGTACATGGTGCTGTCTGTCTCTCAGCTGAAGATGGAAGGGTTAAATCTACTTTCTCTGCACCTTGCAATCCCAATTCCTGTTCTTATTGTTGAGGAAAGGGGAAAATATATTTCAGTGAGATAGTACATATTTAACATATTGTGTGCTTTGATATTACTTAGTATGGAATCACCCCAAAGACTAGGGAAGCAAAAAACAAACAAACAAACAAACAAACAAACAAAACAAGGAAGGTTTTAACATTTTGTTTGAGAAATACTGTGGATGATACAAAGTAGCAGTGTCTTCTGATTGAATAGTGTTAGGGATAATGTGCTCCCCTCTTGGATATCTTTAAATTACAACTGCCATAATTCTTCACCATTGGCTACGGTACCAAGGGTTGTTAGGATTAGCAATCCATCAACATTTAGAAGGCCACAATTCTCGCCCATATGACAGATTTAGTCTTGTATCCTTAAAGTAAAGGAGGAAAGAGAAAAGAATAAGTTAGAATCATAGCTTAGAACACTGAGGAAATAAAAAGCTATTTAAAAAAGTCTAGTTATATACAGTACCCTTCATTATAGTATTAAAATAAATTATGGAATAACAAAAGAGAATTTTCTTCCAGGAGAATGGCAGATGTGTCACAAGCTAAATTAATTTAATTCTTTCCCCAGTTTGGCATTGGCACATACAACATCTTCAAAATAATATCCACAACAATGGTCCAGCTCCCAAGGCAACTGCAGTGCACATGCCATGATCACACATTGAGGCTTCAAGCCATGTCACTGGATACTTTTTTAAAAACCATTTCCCCCACCATCTCAGCTCACGTTCACAGTAGTGAACTACCAGTGACTGCCATCCCATTGGATGGCTGCCCCTGTGAACCTGCACCCATTCACATTTGCAGCACTTCACCAGGACAGGGCATTGCAGCAGAGGTATGTCCATGCAGATGCTGGCAAGGTACAGTCATGGTCCCCCTTCACCCCATGCCCCTTCTCTGACTGTCTGTTTTGTGTATGTTGTACTCATCTCCATGAGAGATGTCATGGAATCTCTTTTGGACATTGCCAGCCTCACTGCTTGGATGCAGCAGCTCCTTCCCTTTTAAATGCACTCCTGCAATGGGTGTTTACATGCACAATTAGGGTTAGGGTTTGGAACGAGTGCCCCTTTAGAGCCACCCTGGTGTTGGTGCCTTTATACATACATGAAAAGGCACACACTTTCCAGGAAGAAGCAGAAAAATCCAGACTTTTTTTTAGTCCAGCTTTTCTCCCCATAGTGTGGCTTGGGTACACTTGGGCTGCCTTGCCTCGAAGCTGGCCAGAAACCTGCTTATTTTTTCTACCATCTGTTTCCCCCCTTGGATTGTGATATTCCCCCAACTATGGCTGTATTCATGCATTTTAAATTATGTATGAGGACATAAACTGTTCCAGGGCATTATGGATGGAGCCAATGTGCATAGGCTTCTTCCACAATGCCAAACAAATTGCCTCCTTTTCCCTGATCTTTTCATTTTTGAATGTCTGAAGGGAGATTCTATATGTGTTCAGCTGAATGCCCCTAGACTATTGGTCCCCAAACTGTGCCCTTTAAGAGATTTTGGACATCAGCTCCCAGAAGCCTCAGTCATATTGGCCAATAGTCTGGGATTCTGGGAGTTGAAGTCCAAAATCCCTTAAAGGGTACAGTTTGGGAACTACTGCCCTAGAGTGTGTCTTATATTGGGAATCACACCAAATCAGTGTTTGAGGCTGTGGGTGAGGACTTTATCACACAGCCCCTGTTTGTGCTACAATCATGTTAATGAAAGGAAATGCATACATACTGGTTTGGGAGAACTCACTGTTGTATGTCTCTTCAATAGTGTGACTAGGCTGTTGTTGGTTCTGTGCACTCTCTTCTGCCCTTGTCCTTAACCTTGCCTTCCTGTCCTGTGCCCTTCCCAGTACACCTTTCTTTATGTGTTAGTGTTTAACACAATTATGGAATTATGTTAATGCAATTTAACAAAAACAAAAACAAAACAAAATAAGATTTTAATAAAACCAGGATGTTCTAGAATAGTGAGAGGGAGGGAAAGAGGAGATGACACTGACAACCGTGTGACTGCCCAGTCCTTGAACTAATGCCATACCAGTACAATTGGGATTATTTATGGAGTTTCCCTATCAATATCAAGGTACACTTCAAATAACACTTCAAGGACATGACAAGGATGTGACAGAGATGGCATCATGTGATAGGTATCACCAAAGACACTATGTTTCAACTGTTATTGTGTTTCAAAAGCTGTGTGTGATAAAATCCTAAGTACATGCAGCTAAATATACTTAGAAGCCCTCTTCAGACCTTTCTGCTCAGAACAGGATGATCACTAGAGTTCATATGCCAATATGCATGGGGACATTGGCAGTGTAGCAAGCGTGTATTGGTGTGATGTCCTCTATCCTGGGAACTATAGTTTATTGCAGCACCACAGCTATCTCTGACAGAGAAAGCTAAATGCCTTACAAAACTACATCTCCCCCATTTCACTAGCATTGAGCCAGGGCAGTTAAAGTGGTGTTAAACTGGATTATTTCTGCAGTGTGGCTTTGACAATCATATTTAAAAATTTTAAATACATTTAAATACAGCATTGTGGTCATACCTATTTTGAGACTTCAAATGCTGACAATTAGCAGAGCATGTGTTTCACTGGATGATCTGTGCTTCATTTGGATAATCAGTTATACTGACCATTCATGCAGTTCTGCAAGGATTTCCTATTTTCATCTTGTTTAGAAATTCCACATATCCATCTCTGCTGTTATACCAACATTAACCACTGTCAGAGGCCTTTTGATGTATTATTATTGAGCTCTGAGAGTAGTTATATGATTTTTCCTCCCTGTGTGAATCCTTTTTTTAAAAAATGAGTTACTCCATTGCATCTTTTACTTGCTGGTATAAATTGGTTCTAATCTCCCCTGTCTTGTGAATGTAACACACTGTTACTGCCTGCTGCTCTTTTTATGATGAATCGCTCATTTGTATGTCAGTTTATAAATGGATCCAATGTCTTTATCAGAATATGAGTTCTGGAAGATATTAATTTCCATTAGGTTTCCTAATTAATTAATACTGTGAGAATTGAAATATATTTCCGTATCTGAAATATATTGAGTTATATTTCTTTATAAATGAAATGAAGAAGAGACTCAGTTTTCCAGTCCCTTCAGACAGTTCTGTGCTTATATCTAGCAAATTTCTTTAACTATCTTAAAATGTGGGAGGCAGGTGACAGTGGAAAGTATTCTGCTCATCATCATTGAACCCAAGCATAGTAACTGAAAACTGGATATTACTACTACTACTTGAGATCAGTAGTCCACAATTAGCTACTAATGGATACTGTTGGGTTGAAAGAGGTGTTTAATTGCTTATTTCATTATCTGATTAAATGATGTTTAAATATTTTTGTGCCTTTAGGAAGAGACATTTTACTATTGATGAAACCATTTCCTTAATACCCATTTAAACACAAAGAGCTTTCACTAATACTTTTTAATGTTTTTAGCTAAATGTGAATTTCTCAGAGGCAATCAAACCTTCTTGGAGGAAAGTTGAAAACTCAAATTTCTTTTGAACTGCAATTCCAGATTTAAGAGATACTATAAATTTCTATGTCTCATTCTGCCAAACCTTCTCTTGCTCCCCACTCCCTCTTTTCTGTTTCGTTCTCCAGATTCCTTCAGGGGGTACCACAGGAAGAACAGCTCAAAACTGATCACCAACAGAAGGCTTTTAAACTGCTAAATAAGTTTAATGTTATTTTATAATCTTGTATGTTTGATTATATGTATTGGTTAGTTTATTTTAAATGAAATTGTATTTTTTGTATTCTACCTAGATAATTTCTTTTATAACTTTATTGTATAGTTTTATTTTATTATTCCTTCCTTCCATCTGTGTGTATGTGTATGCACACTCTTTAGATTGTATGCCTTTGCCAGGACCACTGTTTTTGTTTGTTTCTTTGTTTGTACTTGTGACCCAGTGAGTTTCCATGGCTGAGTGTGCAACTGAACCCTGATCTCCAGAGCTGTAGTCCCAATACTCAAACTACTACACCATGCTAGTTCTCAATTTATATTTCTTTATATTTATATGTTTATATTTTATCACTATAAAAGAAGAAACATCACAAAAAATGAAAACAAAAACGGACACAGCTTTGCATAATATTTGAATGTGCTAATTTATAGGTATAGATACAAACCTTGAAATAATTGGTTCAGTTTAAATGCAGTATTTCTCCCCATAGTGTTTGTGTGTGTGGGGATTGTAACTGAGGTGGGATACAGACTGCCCAAAAAGGGTGGTCTGCCTGTGCCTTGTTCTGCTGCGCAAGGGAGCCACAGCGGACAAACTGCGCGGCTGCCTCATGCAGCAAAAAGAACCCAGAAAAAGTGAGTTCTTCCTGCGACACCATGACATTGCAGTGCGCCAATGGCGCACTCGTTACATCCTTATGGGGGCATGATGTGCGGATGCTAAGCATCTGTCATGTCAAAATGGCGGTGCCCGTGTGTATAGGGCACCACCATTTTGATGCCCTGGTCATGTGCTAGGGGTAAGGCCAGTATGGACGGTGAGCCCTCGGCCAACCCCTAGCATGTGATGGGGGCACCGCAAAGGCCTGTCTGGATCAGGTCTGAGTGATCTGTGTCTGATGGATCTGCTGTCCACGTGCTAACTGTTGATGAGCAGCATCAAGGCTCCTGCTTCCTATTGCTATGGTTCAGTAGCCTAAAGGAGAGATGGGAACAGCCCTCTTAAAATATTTAATGAAAGCTAAATACATATAGTGGGTCTTTGGTATGTGCTGGGGTTTGGTTCCAGGATGCCCCATGGATACCAAAATCTGTGGGTGCTCAATTCCCATTAAATACAATGGTATAATAAAATGGTATTATTTATATAAAATGGCAAAATCAAGGTTTGCTTTGGGATTTTTATATATATATTAAACTATTTTCAAGCCATGGGTGCTTGAATCTGTGGATTTAAAAAATCTGTGGATAAAGAGCACTGACTGTATACCTATATGTATTGCATGTGTGATTATGAGATATGAAGAGAATGGAGTAGGTGTAGAATTAAACAAGCTGACTTAAAAACAAACAAACAACAAACAAACCCAAACCTCTAGGTCTTCTAGTTGCCAAGACTGTTTCTGTTTGCAAATATATGTTAAATACTGAAGGAAATGGAAGAATGATCAGAGTGGAAAGGGGGCCACTCTACTTACTGGACCTGACCCTGTTGCAGTGGGGGAGAGCGATGCACTGGGATGCTTTTCCAGGCCCACACATCCCCAGTAGACATAGTGCAGGGCTCCCAGGGCCCAGATTAGCTGCTGGGGGCGGGGGCGGGAAGAGGGCAGCACTTCCAGCCACAAGAGGACTACAACCCACAGCTTCCTCCAGGATCTGAAGTGCTGCAGAATTGGCTGGGGAGGCTGGAAGGGGAGTTCACTTTCTAGCCTCCCAGGTTCCCATTGGGTGGTCATCCTATTTAGGGCCACCCAGTGCCTCTGGCTGGCACCTCTTGAGCTTCAAGTTAGAGGAGCAGTGGTATTTTGATAAGGCCATGCCCATGGGTTGCTCTGTCTGCTGTGTGGCGTTTGAAAGTTTTAGCTCCTTTTTAAAGTGGGAGGTGAAGAGGAGGCTACATCCACTTTGGTCACCCATTACCTTGACAATTTCCTTTTCATCAGTGAGGCCAGTTCCAAGGGCTGTGCAAACCTCTTGGCCACATTTCAAGCCATTTCAGGTGAGCTGGGCATCCTCTTAGCAGTGGGAGAGATAGAGGGCCCCTCACGTCCTCACATTCCTAGGCATCCAATTGGATTCGGTCGTGGGTGTGTCTCACCTCCCAGAGGACAAGCTCCTCATCTTGCACTCCTTGATCAAGGCCATCATCTTTTCAAACAAGTCTACTCTAAGGGAAATCCAAGCTATCCTTGGGCACCTTAAGTTTGCTTTCAGGGTTGTTTCCCCAGGCAGGGCTTTCTGTGCCAGGCTTGCCAGGGCCACAGAAGGGCACCCACCGGATCCACCAATCCAAAGGCATCATACAGGATCTCTGCCTGTAGGATAGATTCCTAGCAGATTACAATGGGGTTTTTCCTATGGCAGCAGCTGTGGAATTTGGGGCAGGGACTTCAGGTGCATTCCAATGCCACTGGAAGTCTGGGGTTTTGTGTTTACTTCCAGGGACATTGGTGCGCACAACACTGGACAGCACATTGGGTGCGGGGGGGGGGGGGAATCCTCCGTGACCTCACCTTCCTTGAATTCTTTCTCATCAGTGTGTTCCCCTTCTGACCATCAAACATCCCCATTCTTGGTTTAAATTTCCCTTTGATTTCTCAGATATTGTGGGGAAAGTTTCTTGTTCTTTTGTTGTTGTTCTTGTCATCTTCCATTTCTCTTCATTGATTATTATATTCGTTCTCTTTGTCCCTGTGCATTAGTGGCAAACAGCTGCATTTGGGTACTGACCCTGGCTGTGTCACGCTCTGGCATGCTTCCTATCTGTCCTTAGCTGCTTGAAGATTATCTTTCATCTCTGCAGACAGTGTCTTTTTGCATTCCTATCTGACAGTGTCCCTGGCTTCAATCTAGAATTGCAATGGTTCCTGATTAATTTGGCTTAATAGTGGAAATTATTTTTCTCCATTATCTTTAATGTTCTTCAGGTTGTATTTTGACATAATGGTTGGTTTACTGTTCTTTAAAGTTACTCTAATTTTTTATATTATCAATTCATGGACTGCACCACATTCTGCTCCCCGGTCTTGTTTTTTCAGAGAAAATAGGTGAGATGGAACCTTCTCTCAAACCTTAGGTTAGCTTTACCTCTTATCCACAGAAGGCCCCAAGTGACTGACCCTTGCCCTGCTTTTACCTTACCATTTTGAAGTGTATAAGGGCCAGAGTCCAAATGTCCCACAAATCAGTTCAATTTTTTTAGGTACCATACTTGCCTTTGTTTATAGTTTATCGAAATCACTCAGACAAATACTTCTATCGTAAAAAATAAACAGCAACTTTATTAAATAACATTAAGAAAGTATCTTATGTAAATCAATTCAAGCTTGGTGTGGTTAAATGAACAATTGTAGGCTTTTAAATATTCTGTGCCCCCTTCTCTCACTCTGAATAGGAATACAAACCAGAGCTGTCTAATCTAACTGAATCACAGTCCCCTCTGGATTAACTGAAATGAACTCCCTCTCCTGGCAGCATCCTTATCTGTTTTAACTGAAATTCTCTCTCTCTCTCTCTCTCTCTCTCTCTCTTTCTCCAGTCTCCTCCTCAGACACATAAACATACACAGACATTATGTAGCTTATTTTATTTTTATATTAGCTGTCAGGTGATGGCCGTGTATACAGTTGCTTCTTGGGTTGCTTGAAGAATGTGTTTGTAATGAACAAACTGTTGGCCACACAAAATTCAATCAGTCACCCTCCTGCTTCATTTTTTTTTATCCTGGGCCAAATTATTCTACAATCTTGGATTCTGCTCTGTTTCTCACTTTTGCATCCCAGTTTCTTATGATTAACAACAAGTCCTGTTGTGGCATGTGATCAATTTCCACCTAGATTCTAACACAGAATCCTTAACTTTCTTCTTCTTCTGCCTCTGTAACTGGAGCATAAACTTGAATTATGGTTTTATTGGTGGGTTTTCTCTGAAGTCTTATTTACATCATTCAGTCAGACTTTATATTACATCCTTTGGCTGCTTTAGCTACATCAGTCTTCACTATAAATGCCATCCCATTTCTTCTTAGATTTTAATTGTCAGAGTAAAACATTTGTAGTTATACTTTCTTGTAGTTATACTTTATACTTTCCATTTCTAATTTTATTGTGTCTATCTTCTTCTGATTCATGCTTCTCACATTCCATGTTCTTATAACATGTTGTGCAAAGTCTGCCTTAACTTTCACCTCAGAACACATCAACAGCTGAACTGTTTGGACTAGGAGTTGCAGTCCAAGAAAGTAACTCTTTAAAGGTCTAGTTATTTGTTGCACCAAGACTAGTTTCTAGTTGTCTCAAATTAAACCCTGAGATCCAAGATTGCTTTCTGCATCATTTACAAAGCTGAATTCTCATGCTGTTGTGTTGTTGTTTTAAAAAACTTGGTAGAATTTAAGGAATTTTTTAATTTATGAGAAAACCTTTAGTACCCAGTTACTTAGTTTCATCAGAACAGAGTGCTTCTAACATGTCCTTCATTGTATAAAAGAATATAGATCCAGCAATTTCTTAGACAACAGACATCCCACATCCAGTCTCCAAGGCTTTCCTCTCATGAAAATCTGTGTCTTTTTCTTTGTGTCCTAACAGAGATTCTGGCTGGTATAGATAAACTTAGCTGGTTTAATTAAGAGTGACCTATCCCCAGAGAAGAGAAGATGGATGTTTGACAGGACTTTGACATAAACATATACATCCATAGAATCGAAGTAGTCAGCTTTATCAACTTGCACAACTGCTGGGTTCAGAAGCAATAATATCTGTTCACCTGAGGCAAAGTTGCAAAAATGTGTAACTGAACCATTGATTTCTACTTCCCTAGATTTTAGATTGCTGGTGTACTTTTGTACCTATGCTCCCAAGGAGCAGTAATCTACTCAAGAGGTAATTTCAGCAGAAGTTTACTTTCACTGACTTGGCAATGGAGATAGTACATGAAACATTGTGTTTTACTTTTGCTGGAGCAGTAAGTGAATGCTGTTTTATAGTGTCATTAAGACCACATCTCTAGAATCCTATAGTGCTGTTTTTCATTACATCCATGATGGGGCTCTCAATTTGATATAGAGTCTGTTTTAGCTATTTGGATTTGGGTCCGATTCTAAGCCAATCCAGATCTAAGTCTGAATCTGTGAAATCCTGGGATTTGTATTTTGATGAGGTGCCAGAGATCTCTGACATATCATGCTGAATACCTCAGCAAATTACAAATTCCAGGATTCCACAGGTTGGAGCCGTGACAGTTGAAGTAGTTTCAAACTGCCTTATTTCTGCAGTGTGGCAATAGCCATAAACAGTTTAATCTAAAATCAACATTAAACATTCTGTCATACACTCTTTCTTCATCTCCTTTATCTTCCACATCACTTTCCCACATGTATTCCCAAAAATAAGACATACCCAGAAAAAAAGCCGTAGCAGGATTTCTAAGCATTTGCATAATATAAGCCATACCCCGAAAATAAGACATAGTGATAGGCCCAGCATGGAACGGAAAGGGGTAGGAAAGGAGCAGAGAGATTGGGGCCAGTAGTTCTAAAGGAAATGGAGTCGCAAGAAATTCAGGATGGAATTCTGGGTTTAGAGAGTTATGACGATGTTCCAGAAGAAGACAACTTAACTATATTTGAATAAATGTAGATTATCGTACTATACTTAATAAAAATAAGACAACCCCTAAAAATAAGCCATAGTGTGTCTTATTTTTGGGCAAACACGGTATACTTCTATCAGTACACAGATTATCAGGCTAAACAAAGCTGCTGCTACATTGCAAACATAATGCCATTTAACACCACTTTAACTTCCATTGCTCAATGATATGGAATTCTGGGATTTGTAGTTTAGTGGGCCACCAGAGCTCTCTAACTGGAAAGGCAAAATATCTCACAAAAACACCAACCTCAGAATTCAATAACAATGAGCCATGGAAGTTAAAGTGGTGTCACTCCTAACAAATGAAAAAAGCCAAACACACTTGTTCATATGTTTGTTTACTCCAGCTTCTGACATATTCCACTATACTTCCTATTGCACCATATCTAAACAGCATGAAGGTTTTAATAGAATTTCAGCAACTTGCATGAAAACTGTATACAAACTCTGGAACAAGAAAAACTACAATTCTTTTCTAAGAAAGCTGGCTTTTGTGTACTGTATATAAAGCACACACATTATGGTTTGCAGTTTGGTGAAACACTAGAGCTCTCTGCCTGAAAATACCTTTACTGCAAATCTCAGGATTCCAGAGGAATGGCAGTTAAATGGAATCATGGTGCTACAAACTGCAACATGAAAAGAGCTTTGCCATGGCAGGGAAGAAGCACAACAAGGACCACAGACACCCAAATTGGCAGAGAAAAGGTCATGACTGTATTGATTGCAGCAACTAGGAAGGGTTGGCCTGAGAAGCATATAGTCTGGATCTGTCATCCACCAACCCTTGTTGGTCAATGAACTGAAATGCCTGTTCTTACAAATGCTCCCTAATTGCAGTGTGCTTCCTATATTAATGTCGCTAACATCTGCATCTTTCTCTGTCCTGATGTCTCTCCACAAGGTGTGGGGAGGTAGGTATCAGCAAGTCTGGCGGTTCCTCTGAGGGTCGTGGCTGCTGGTAACTCTGCTGGTGGCTGCTGGGAATTCTGCCCTGTAGTTGCTGGAGTCTCTCTTCTTGTGCCTGCAGATGTGGCATGTCCTCTGGGCTCTCAGACTCTATATCAGAGCCTTCATTCTCAGAGTCAGGGGCAAAGCAGATAGGAGCAGCCTTAGGCCACTCCTGCCATGATCATATGGGGACCGTGGCAACCGCTCGGCCTGCTTCCAAAGTGAGTTGCCACAATGGTCCCAAGCCCTGGTAGGGAACCCTGGTGGCACAGTGGTTAATTGGTGATACTGTAGCCACAACATTGTAAATTCAATCCTAGAGGAGGGATCTAACATCCACTTAGCCTTCCATCCTGTCGTAGGTCAGTAAAATGAGTAGCCAGCTTGTTGGGGATAAGTGGTTTACATATTGTAAACTGTTTACAGAGTACTAATTTACTGATAAGTGATATAGAAATGTACTTGCTCTTGCTCTAAGGTGGTGTTACCAGGAATGGATTATCTGATACTTTTTGGGCCAGATTATCTCTGCTATTAGCACAGCCTCAGCATGGCTTCCAGCTGCTTTGAGGGCATGCATCATCTAAATGCCATGCCCCCAAAGCGTCTGGAAGTAGCTTTATTTGCCCCATGCATTTTGGGCCTCAGAATCCATCCCAGGGTGCTGGAGGCAGGGCTTTGAGTTTGTGAGTACCGAGGAAGAGGACAAGATTCTTCAAAGTGTTAGGAAGACAACATGCTCTCTCGATCCCTGTCCTTCATGGTTGGCGGCCCAGGGGGGAACAGTGGTAAATTCTATGTAACGCTGTACAATTAATTCATCTTTCAGGGAGGGGCATTTTCCATCTAGCTTAAAATCAGCAGTAGTAAAACCTCTGCTAAAAAAGCCCTCCCTAGACCCCCTGATTCGGAATAACTATCGGCCTGTGTCAATGCTGCCTTTTCTGGGGAAGGTGATCGAGAGAGCAGTTGCTTTCCAGCTTCAAGGGATCTTGGAAAAAACAGATTTTCTAGACTCATTCCAAACCGGGCTATGGAGTTGAGACTGCCATGGTCGCCTTAGTCGATGATCTCCGTCTGGGCATGGACAGTGGAAGCGTGTCCCTGTTAGTGCTTTTGGACATCTCAGTGGCTTTAGATGCCATCGACCATGGTATCCTTCTGGAACGCCTGAGGGAGTTGGGTATCAGAGGCACTGCACTCCAGTGGTTCCATTCCTACCTCTCAGGTAGATTCCAGATGGTGCGGCTGGGGGACATTTGCTCTGGTAAGAGGGAACTAACATCTGGTGTCCCTCAAGGAGCTATTCTGTCCCCCATGCTATTCAACATTTACATGAAACTGCTGGGAGAGATCCTCCGGAGACACGGGGCGCGGTGTTATCAGTATGCTGATGGCACCCACATATGTTTCTCTGTGTCTCTGACTCATGCAGTGACTAGGGATGGCATCTCTCCTCTAAATGTCTGCTTGGAGTCGGTAATGGGCTGGATGAGGAAAAACAAACTCAGTTTGAATCCAAAGAAAACGGAAGTACTAGTGATAAGCTCTCCCGGTCTGGGTGGTGAAATTTGTCCACCTGTCCTGAATGGGGTCACGCTCCCCCTGAAGGACTCAGTCCGCAGTTTGGAGGTGCTTTTGGACTCGTCGCTCCAGTTGACTTCTCAGGTGGATGCGACGGTCAGAAGCACCTGCTACCAGCTTCGGCTGATATGCCAGCTGCGACCCTACCTAGGCCGGGGAGACCTTGAAACAGTGGTACATGCTCTGGTAACCTCTCGGCTGGATTTATGTAATGCGCTCTACATGGGGCAACCCTTGTACCAAACCCGGAAGCTTCAGTTAGTGCAGAATATGGCAGCAAAGTTGGTCATGGATGTCTCAGGGCTGACCATATAACACCGGTTTTGCAAGATCTCCATTGGCTGCCCATTCGCTTCCTGGCACAATACAAGGTGTTGGTTATAACCTATAAAGCCCTAAATGGCTTGGGCCCAGGTTATTTGGAGGACCGCCTCTCCCCACACAATCAGCCGGGAAGATATGTGTCAACTTCGCAAAGGGCCTTTTCCATCTCAGCCCCTAGGATCTGGAACACCCTTCCCGATGAGCTCCGCTCCACCACCTCCCTGGATCTCTTTAAAAAGAGACTCAAGACCTTCTTGTTTTTGCAAGCCTTCCCAGATGTTCTTTGATATCATGTGACTCCCCCTATATGTACTGTATTATCGACTGCACTCAGCTAGCTTAGATTTGATGTAATGGTTTTAACTTGTATAATTCTAATGTTTTTATTGAAGTTTTATTTATGTATTGCAATTTTTAGTCTGTATTTTGTATTTTGTTATTGCAATTTCTATCTGTACACCGCTTTGATCACTGCGGAAAAGCGGTTTATAAATAAAACTTATTATTATTATTATTATTATGACAAAGAAGCATTCCATATAGATAGACTCAATCAAGGAAGCCATGGCCCTCAGTTTGCAAGACCTGAGCAATGCTCTTAATGATAGGTGACTTGGAGGTATCTCACCGATAAGGATAAGCTTTCTTGCACACACTTTGGCTGCTGCCACACTTCAGAATTAATGCAATTTGACAGCACTTGATCTGTCATGGCTCTATTCTTTGGAATCGTGGGGTATAGTCACGAGATACCTGATATAGTGGAACAATCTCAGTGTTAAGGGGGGGGGGCAGGAGTCACCTATCATCAAGAACATTGCTCAGGTCTGGCAAACTGAGGGCCAACTTCTTTGAAGTTGAAGTAGACATTGACTTGAAAACAGTTAGCAAGAAAATCTCAGGTGAAAAAAAAACATCCAGAATGGACAAGAGCAAGAACAAATTGATCCTTCGTAAATTTAGTTCCACTTTTGATATCACTGTAGGCAAATTGGTGACTTAGGCCTGGGACAGACCACCCGAAAAGGGCGACCTGCCAGCAGCCTTTTTTCCTCCGGAGGGAAGCCACAGCCACCAAACTGTGCGGCTTCCCTCCACAGGAAAAAGAACCTGGAAAAACTAGGTTCTTTGAAAGCTGCAGGGGCGGTGTAACAAGTGTGCCACTGCCGCACTTGTTATATCAGTGCCACGTGGCAATGTGCAGATGCCACACGGTGCTTACCTAACAATGGCGGTGCCTGTGTACACAGGGCACTGCCATTGTTATGCAGTCGGTACGTACTAGGGTTAGGGACTGTGCAGTTGCCGCACAGTGCCTAACTTTAGTATCGGTGCTGTTACACTTATTGGCGATATGTATTGGGCCTTAGAGTCCTCAAACTTCCATAGAAAGACCTTGGTGTATCTGACTGTGATGGCAGGCACATGGTGCCTCTGAGCAGCAATTGGTAGCTGTTCCTTGCAGCCATTTCTCACACTGCTTTGTAGGGAACCAGCATTAAAATTAATTGTTCAGTGCTCAGAATTCTAGGTCAAGAAAACAACAACAATAATAAAATAGGTTTGCAGCCATGGAAAATGAAACTAGTAAGCCTGCTGAGGTGCTAGAACCTGGCATTTTCCCAAGAATTCAATTTGCTGATGCCATCCCTTACATGTCTGTGGATATAGTATATCTTGATTTCAGTAAGGCCTTTGACTAGGTTTCCCATGACATTCTTACAAACAAGCTTGTAAAATGTGGGCTAGACAAAGTAACTGATACATGGATTTGTAATTGGTTGACTGGTTGAACCCAAAGAGTGCTCAACAATGGCTCCTTTTCATCCTGGAGAGAAGTGACCAGTGGGGTCCTACAGGGGTCTGTCCTGGGCCCAGTGCTATTCAACATCTTTATCAATGACTTAGATGACAAAATTGGGGGCATACTTATCAAATTTACAGATGACACCAAATTAGGAGGAATAGCTAATACCCCAGAGGACAGGATCAAAATTCAAAATGACCTGAATAGACTAGAAAGCTGGGCCTAAGCTAAAAAAATGAAATTCAACATGGAGAAATGTAAGGTACTGCGCTTAGGGCGGAAAAATAAAATGCACAGATATAAGATGAGGGACACCTGGCTGAATGAAACTATGGATTTTATCAGATAAGGCGAATTGGAAGTATAATCTGATGGCAATCTGAATGCAATCATGTGGTTTAATGTTATTGCACGATAACCCACTACACACAAATTTGGACAATGGGAAGTCAGTCCGAATGGAATCATGTGGCATCACATTATTGCGTGATAGACTGCCACATGCAAATTCAGGCAATGGCATGCTATTTTCGGGCAATGGGAAGCCAGTTTGAATGCAATGCGTATTCACGTAATTGCATGAAACTAGCGACTTTAAGTGAATGCGTTTGGCCTCACTTTCTTTTCATTCGAATTTAAGAGAAATTCCTCCTGTTTGATAAACTCCTACGTGTGAAAGGGATCTAGGAGTCCAAGTAGACCACAAGTTGAACATGAGTCAACAGTGTGATGCGGCAGCTAAAAAGGCCAATGCAATTTTAGGCTGCTTCAATAAAAGTATAGTGTATAGATCAAGATAAGTAATAGTGCCACTGTACTCTGCTTCCCCACCTGGAATACTGTGTCCAGTTCTGGGCACCACAATTCAAAAAGGACATTGAGAAACTGCAGCGTGTCCAAAGGAGGATGACTAAAATGGTGAAGGGTCTGGAAACCATGTCCTATGAGGAACGACTTAGGGAGCTGGGGATGTTTAGCCTGGAGAAAAGAAGGTCAAGAGGTGATATGATAGCCCTATTTAAATATTAGAAAGGATGTCATATTGAGGAAGGAGCAAGCTTATTTTCTGCTGCTCCAGAGAACAGGACCCGGAACAATGGATGCAAGCTACAGAAAAAGAGATTCTGCCTCAACATTAGGAGGAACTTCCTGACAGTAAGGGCTGTTCAACAGTGGAACACACTCCCTCAGAGTGCTGTGGTGTCTCTTTCTTTGGACGTCTTTAAGTAGAGGCTGGATGGCCATCTGTTGGATATGTTTTGATTGAGATTTCCTGCATGGCAGGGGGTTGGACTGAATGGCCCTTGTGGTCTCTTCCAACTCTATGATTCTATGTCTGAGAGGTAGGAGAAATACCTTTGATGCAGAGGGTGGACTTTCAGTGGACGTGGTTCCATTCCCCCAACATGTCTGTCTCTTTGTGCTTGAAGTGGGTCCAGTGATTTCAAACTCAAGGGGTTTCTAAATGCAAAAAGTTTCTAAAAATTGAGGATCAGCTTTCTTGCACACAGTTTGGCTGCTGCCACACTGCAGAATTAATGCAATTTGAAAGCACTTTAACTGTCATGACTCTATTCTTTGCAATCCTGGGATATTAGGGAGATACATGATATAGTGGAACAATCTCAGTGGTTGGGACAGGAGGAGAAAGGCAAAATGAGGGCCTTGCCTTTCAAATAAGGATTCTACACCCCCATGAAATTTTCCTTCCGTCTCTAAACTTTCAACATTGCTGTAACTGTAACTTAAATACTTCTGTTTAGCACTGGGAAATACAGTTTAGACATCCAAAGAAATAGGGCAAGCAAAATTCCCAAGGAAATGCACAAACCACATTTATGAGATCTAGATGTGAATGACTTTCAGTGTTTCCTTTTCTGCAATGCTAGGATTTCAGGAAATGAAGGAAATTCTCTCTCTCTCTCTCTCTCTGAAATTCTTATTTAGGAACAATACTTTCATTTTGCTCCCCCTAGGTACATTTATGAACAATCTCATGGTAGCTAATGTTTTCTCTGTGTAAATGCTTGCCATAGCAAGGTAGCTCTAAAATGCTAATTAAGTTGCTATACAAGAATATGATCCACTGCATAGTTTAATGGATCTTTTTTGTTGCTAATTACACATTGCTTTTATATATATATATATATATATATATATATATATATATATATATGCATTTAAATATCAACAATACACTGAATATTGCTTAATAATTGGTGGAATATGGCCTTTTCAGCCTTGGTTATGCATCTTTTGCCTAAGCCAAAAAATATTGTTTTCCACTTCCTGCTTAGCCATACCTATGAAGCAGAAGGCAGTACAAAAGATACTGAATATGATTAATCTCCACATGTGTGATGCTTAATAGTTTTTGTAAATTACAATTTGTATGGGATAATTTGTATCAACATCAATTCACATCAATTTTGCTAAGGCCTGGATACTGTCATTTAGCAAATTAATAATCTGAAATTCCCAGACACCCATATTAATCATTGGCTTGTTAGAAGGACAGTAACTGTTACTATCATACAGAGAGAATAGAGGAAATACTAATTACCATGATGTTACTGTTATAAAGCAGTTATCTAGACAACAACAATAAGTGCAGATCCTATGGAACCCTGTGTTTATTTAACTGATAACATTCACAGAAAGAGCTAGTCTTATCAGTTTCCATAATCCTAGCTCTGATTTAGAGAAACAACTGGTATATTGGCACAGAAACAGCAGTATTACTTTTGAAGAGAAGCATCCAAATGTATACTTATTATTCTGTTTTGATGTTTAAGAATGACCTCTGATTCTTCGTATTCCCATTAGTTGTCCCTCCACATTGTGATGATACATCAAATAGTGCAGTGTCATGATTAAGACCATTAAATTAAAATCAGGAAAGCCTGATTCAGTTCTCCTTACAGGCATGAATACAGGGCATCACCTTAAGCAGGTCCAAATAATAATAATAATAATAATAATAATAAATATCCTGCCTCTATTAAAAGTAAGTACTCTATGAAAACCCATTTTCTCCCCATGATATGTAATCAGAGATGCATACTCCAGCTATCATATTTGCATATTAAATCCATGTTTGCCTTCACTAACCAAACACAGAACAAAACACATGAAATGAAAGATTGTAGTTAAGGAGAATCACATGCTATGACAAACAGATATTTTTCACCACTTGAAGGAGGATCTCTCCAAAACAAAAGGAAATAAACTGGGGCGGGATACAGACCGCACCTTTGGGGCGGCCTGCACCCAACCCTTTCACCGATGGATCAGGGCCTGAGCTGTCACAGCAGTAGCTCCGTAGGCCCCGATCTGCCGCTTTTCTGCGCAGCCTGGAAAGGGGTGTCCTTGGGCATGCCCCAAGGACACCCCAACAGCAGTGGGGAGACAGAGAAAGGGGCCGCTTGGCCCCTTTCTCTTCAGTATCGCTGGCGTGGCCATGTAAAGGCTGTGCCAGCGATACGCAGCATGAAAGGAGCTCCGTTTTGGAGCTCCTTTCGGTGCCGCTGAAAGGGCGTCACAAGTGCCCTTCAGTGCTGCCAGTACTTAACGGCCATGCCACGCTGTTTGTCCGCGATGCAGCCATTACGTCAAAATGGAGGTGCCCATGTAGACAGGGCACCACCATTTTGATGTACTGAGTACGTACTAGGGTTAGGGAGCATCTGAAAAGGACACTCCCAGGCAACCCTAGCACGTACTCAGTACATGCTTTTTGGCCCATCTGGACAGGGCCATAGATAGCTAAATATTTATTATGGTCACAGATTAAGAAGTACAATATACAGTATGCAAAATACAACACACACTAACAAAGGAACAAACTCTTCTAGAACATAGCCACATAGCCCCCCAAACCCACAAAACAAAAACAAACAAACAAAAAAACAAACAAACAAAAAAAAAACAAAAAACAAAAAACAAAACTCAAATAGAAATAAATATACATATAGATATACCTAAAAAAATACAAATGCAGACAGTCATCTGTCAGAGGACAGAGCCCAGCTAATGCTGAGAAAGCCAAAAGAGAAGTGCAATTGTTAATCCATAGTGCAAGTCATCACCCATCAGATTTTAATTGCTGATACACAAAATTTAGCCACATTACGTGTTCCACAGTGCACCCACATCATACGTGGGCACGCAATACGCGGCTTCCAGTATATGTGGAAGCCATGCCGGAAAGATTTCTCTCGCACCCTGGAAGAAACAATGGGTGTGCATGCCCGTGGCACACACCCTGGGAATGAGCCCCATTGTTTTCAATGGGGCTTGAGTTTATGCAATATTTCCCTTACGCAACAGGGTCCGGAATGGATCCCCTGCGTAAGGGAAGGGCCAATTGTAGTAGGATTAGTGTCTGAAAGCAGAAAAGAAACAAACAAACAAAAAAAAACCTGTTCTGAAATTTCTTGACTGTGGAGTATTGACAAAATAAGCTCAGTATGTAGATCTCTGTAGTATAGACACTGAAAAAGTACATGCCTTCATGTTGATCTTGACACATGGCAACCCAGATTATGAGACATCCTCAATATCCTTTGTCCTCTACTGCTCTACCCAGCTCCTAAAATCTCTTACTCAGGGTCTTTTTAATAGAGTCCATCCATATAGTATGTAGCCATCCTCTCTTTAAACTTCCCTCCATCTTTCCTAGACTCATTCTCTTTTCCAGTGATTCATGCCTTCTCATGATGTGTCTAAAGTACTCTAGCCTAAGTTTTGTCATCTTGGTTTTCAGGGATATTTCTGGCTTGATCTGCTCTAGGATCTATTCGTTTGACTTTTTGGATGTTCATGAAATCCTCAGCACTCTTCTCCAGAACCACATCTCAAATGAATTGATTTTCTTCCTAACTTGTTTCTGAATTGTCCAGCTCTCAAATCCATACATGGTAACAGGGAATACAATAGCTTGGATGAGTCTAACTTTTGTGCTGAGTTGTGTACCTTTGCATTTTAGGATCTTTTCTAATTCTTTCATACCTGTCCTCCCCATTCTTAAACTTCTTCTGAACTCCCGGCTGTAGTCTCCATTGCTATCAGTGTTTGACCCCAGATATGAAAACCTTTTTACTATTGCTATTTCCTCATTGCCTAGTTTGAATTTGTCTAAATTGTCCATGGTCTTTCTCCATGGTTCAACAGTAAGCCTGCCTTTGCACTTTCTTCTTTGATCTTCCTTAGTAGTTGTTCCAGGTCTGTGAGGTTTTCTGCTAGTATTATGGTGTTGTCAGCATATCTCAGATTGTTAATATTCCTTCCTCCTATTATCACTCCAACTTCTTCTGTGTCCAAGCCTGATTTTCTTACAATATGTTTTGCATATAAGTTGAATAGGTAGGGTGATAAAATACAGCCTTGTCTGACTCCTTTCCCAGTTGGGAACCATTCTGTTTCTCCGTGTTCTGTTCTGACAGTAGCATCTTGTCCCGAGTACAAATTTCTCATCAGGACTATCAGATGTGTTGGCACTCCCATGTTTTTAAGGATATTGCTTTTCATGATTTATGCAGGCAAAGGCTTTTATAGAGCCAGAACAGAGCTTTTATAGGGTCAGAACAGACCGCTAATGCCACGGTTCGGGCACTTTGGGAGCCCAGTGTTTATACACTGCATTCTCCCAAGCTGCTGAATCACCTAGAAATCGGTGGCCATCCAGATGTGGGCAGCTTTACGGGGGGCTGCCGCAACAGCATTTATATGCCTCATGCCACCAGGACATCTTGAAGCCAGCTTCAGACGTGTGTGATGCCAGGAAAGGCATCTCTTTTCTAGCTCAAAAAGGAACCTGGCCCTTTCTTTTTGGGCCAGGTTCAAGGCAGAGCTGGAGACCAGCGTGTGTTTTTGTGTGGCCCCAATCTGTCTCTGAGGGGATGGCTTTAAGCCACCACTTCTTGCCGGTCTGTTCCAGCCCATAGTCTATAAAGCACATGCTGATTTCTTTTGAAATTCCTTGGTGCACTCCCTAGCCATTGTACGTTCCGATGTGGTCCCTGTGCCTCTTCCTTTCCTGAACCTTGCTTGGACTCTTGGGATTTCTCTTTCCCTGTATAGTTGGAGTCTATGATGTTTATCACACTAGCTCTTAAAGAGGTACTATTCCAGTGTGACTCCTCTAGCTGCCTCTGTTGCATGCTGGGATTGGCAGTTTTAAGGAGGGTATTTAGAATTCCAGGCAGGAAGTTCAGCTCCTTAAAACTGCCATCCCAGCATGCAACAGGAGGCTGCTAGAGGAGTCACCACTGGATAGTACCTCTTTAAGAGCATGTGTGATAAACATCATTCTTGCAGAATTTGGTATAATTTTGATTGCATGGGAGATTAGTGCTATAGTTCCATAGTGCCAATATGCAACAAGATCACTGTTGTAGATTTCAAAGCAGCATTTTATATCTTGAACAATATTGTGGAGGAAATTGGAGGCATCCTCAATTGATAGGCAGTTACTTGATTTACTACGAATGCTGCATGAAGGGACCTCCCTCAAAGTGAGATGTAATCCTCAGGGCCATCTTAATAGAGTATAATTTTGATTGCATGGGAGATTAGTGCTATAGTTCCATAGTGCCAATATGCAACTTTATTTAACTCCCTTCTCAGTTTTTATAGCTCTATTAAGATGGCCCTGAGGATTACATCTCACTTTGAGGGAGGTCCCTTCATGCAGCATTCGTAGTAAATCAAGTAACTGCCTATCAATTGAGGATGCCTCCAATTTCCTCCACAATATTGTTCAAGATATAAAATGCTGCTTTGAAATCTACAACAGTGATCTACCAAGAGGTTGTATTACAAGATGAATATTTTTCAAATAAATGGTGTAACACTAAACATTGATCAATAGTAGATCACCTTTCCTTGAATCCAGCTGCTCCTCTGCAAAAATGTTTTCTTGTTCCAGCCATTTAAATGTCTTGCCTAGAGTTTAATGATTACATTGAGATGGCTAGTTGGTCTACAATTAGCCAGATCACCTGTTCTTCCTTTTTTCTCCCTATGCAATCAGAGGGATCATCCCTAGATCTCAGATTTTGGCTCTGAAGCATAAAGACCTGAGATAATCCTGTCTTGGCAACCCTTCTCACATGGTGACATCAGATGTTCTCATCTTTCAATAGTACTTCCACAGAGACTTGTTTTCCTACCTGAAGATCTGGAGATACAAAGAAATTTCCTGAGATTTCAGCCATCATCCTCAGACCTGATTAGCCCCCCCCCCCAACCAAAAAGGCAATAAAACTTAAATACTTCTGGCATTATACAATTAGATTTCTTATCTCTTACAAATAAGCCATTATGGCATCATTAACCTCCGTATACCAAACTGTGGTTAAAATCCTGTTGATTAGCCCTAACTAGAGGTAGACCTATTGAACCAATCATTGAATGGTGAGTCAACACATAGGTAAATCCAATTTATTTGATATTACTGCTCTGTTTCAAAGTAGATTTACTCTGCATTTAGCTCTATACTAACATGATTGCAGATTCTTTGTCAAGGTTTCATTTGGGCATATGTAAATATGGCTTTCTATGTGGTTGGTCGGAGAGCAATTACCTGAAAATCATGCCAATTCTTAAAAAAATGTATTTTTTTAGTTGAGAGGCTTTCCAGACTGGTGGAGATACAAACATAGGGTTCAAGGGCCACATCCAGCCTTCAAGCTACTCTTTACCCACCTTGGCATAGCATGAAAGATACATTTTTCATACCGTGTTGCTATGACAGGGCACATTAACACCATCTAATTGTCCTGAGCAAGGAGTAGCAATTGTACATTAAAAGGGGCTTCTGCCTTTAATATTGAAGTCATCTTTACAGAACATGAGGGAGGCTACATTTACCCTGCTTCAGCTGACAAAATATATTTTGCATTTAATTTGAAACTCCACTCTAGTAATACAATGGTCCTTAATATTATATTAGTGAGAGAGCAGTGAGCATCCAGTTCAATAAAATGGATTTTTGTCTGCTTTATAAATAAGAGAAAGTAGATAATGTGCCATTTACAACTTTTGTTATACGAATAGAAAATCTACTCTGGCAAGTATCTGGAATGAAATGGAAGACATCTAGGACTTTCCATTACTCTGAAAGATCTATTTGTACATTTCCACTACTAGTTTCTCATTTGATACTTAAATATTCTGAAAATGCTTTTTGTAAATTTGTACAAAGATGCTTAGAAAGGGAAGACTGCAAAGAGATGGAATATACACCCATAATCCCTCAATTGAACTAAATCGACACTTGAGTTACCATCCTCTCAGTCTATGCATGGATATGCTGGTTTTGGGTTTTTTAAAATCTTTATTTAATAAAAGCATACACATAAATCATATTTCTTTTCATTTGGGCCCTCAATATTATGTACAATTAAAAACTGGCCCTTAACAAAATAATAGCAAAGACAAACAAGAACTTCAAGATTCACTTGTAGGTCATGATCCACCAGTTTACAACCTCTTGATCTTTACTGAATACTCAATAAATCCTCTTAGTGACTTATGAATAAGTAAATCTGACTTATGTCTGTGTAACTCACCTTTTGGTCAGACAATACTGACCATGCAACAGCCAAACTCTCCTCCCTCATATACTCCGGAGTTTATCACACGGGAGGAATTTCTCTTAATTTTGAATGAAAAGAAAGTGGGACCAGAACGCATTCACATGAATTCGCTAGTTCAGCGAATTTACGTGAATTCAAATTGCATTCAAACTGACTTCCCATTGCCTGAAAATAGCTTGCCATTGCCTGAAAGTGTGTGTGGTAGTCTATCACGCAATAATGTGAAACCCCATGATTGCGTTCAGACTGCCATTGGATTATACTACCAATTTCCCTTATCTGATAAACTTCTCCATCTTTTAAGCCCCTGCTGCTGCTTTTGTATGGTTGTAAAAGCTGGACAGTGAAGAAAGGTGAGAGGAAGAAAATCAATACATTTGAATTGTGGAGCTTGAGAAGAGGTCTACAGATACTGTGGACTTCTAAAAACGCAAATAAATGGGTTCTAGAGCAAATCAACCCTGAACCTTCCCTAGAAGTCAAGATGACTAAGCTGAGACTATTGGACTTTGGTCAAGGCAACAGGAAAGAGAAATACTGAATTCAAGATGGATAGACTCTATGAAGGAAGCCACGGCCTGAGTCTGTAAAACCTGAGCAGAGCTGTTGATAACATGGGGTCACCTTACATTAAATTAACTTGAGGGCAGTTAACAACAGAACAGTGGGGGGGGGGAAGGTGTCAGAGAAACATTCAGTAATGATGTCATCCTGTGGGACTCATGGAAGACCTCACAGGAGGTCCCAGAAGATACCTGGAATATAGCTGTATGCTGTATGGCCACCTCTGTGTTCTTGAGCCAGTCAATAAATAGCTGTGTTGAAAGGGCTGCAAGAGCTTAAAATGTGGGGTTCTGGTAGATGAAGGGGTGATGTGTCATAGTTCTGCCTATGTATTCTTTTAAACCACTGAAAATGTATAGCATTCCTCTTGGATTTCAGCAATTCAGCTCTCTTTCTCTAATAATAATAATAATAATAATAATAATAATAATAATAATAATAATAATAGGATTTATTTATAGGCCGCCCAATCACTGAGAATCCGGGTGGCTTACAACAGAGGGTATAATAGACTGTTCCCTGCCCTCAGGCTTACAATCTAAAAAGACACAACACAAAAGGAGAAGGGAATGGTGAGGGGGGGAGGGGATCAGGTCCAGCATTATTCTCTCCTTCTGAGGCCTGGACCAAGGCAGATGGACCGGAGGGAGGGCTCTTCTTCTTCAGGCTAGCCATGGTGGAGCTGGGCCTGCCTGGTCAACTCCCTCATAGGCTGGAAGATGACAGTTACGGAGGGAGGGCTCTTCTTCTTCAGGCTAGCCCCGATGGAGCTGGGCCAGCCTATTCTCTCCTTCATAGGCCGAAAGATGACTGTTAAGGAGGGAGGGCGCTCTATCTTCAGGCTAGCCCTGATGGAGCTGGGCCAGCCTATTCACTCCCTCGCAGCCCGAAGGATGATAGTTATGGAGGGAGGGCGCTCTATCTTCAGGCTAGCCCGGATGGAGCGGGGCCAGCCTATTCTCTCCCTCACAGGCTGAAAAATACTGTTAAGGAGGGAAGAGCCACTTTCTTCAGGCTAGCCCTGATGGAGCTGGGCCAGCCTATTCTCTCCCTCACAGGCCGGAAGATGACAGTTATGGAGGGAGGGTGCTCTATCTTCAGGCTAGCCCTGATGGAGCTGGGCCAGCCTATTCTCTCCCTCTCAGGCCGAAATATGACAGTTATGGAGGGAGGGACCTCTTTCTTCAGGCTAGCCCTGATGGGAAAATTATTTTCTTCTTAATTCCTAAAAAATTAATTCCTAAAAACAAACCAACATGCATGAGCCACACTTTGTGTGCTACTGCATATAATTCTCATCTTTTGTTGCTGTGTACCTTCAAGTCTTTTGTTAAGGTGAACCTATGAGAGCTTTCCTTGGCAAGATTTAGTCACAGGTTTTTTTTTTTCTTTGCCCTCCCTATGAGGCTGAGAGAATGTGAGAGTGGATTTCGATGGCCAAGCAGGGATTCAAACCCTGGATTCCCAGTGTCCCATTCGAACATTCAGTCCATGACACTATACTGTCTCTTTACCATGCAAACACATCTTTTACCATGCAAACACATATTGGTCTGGATCAGTATGCAAAGGAACTTCTAGCACCTAACTAAGGCTAATTGAGAAAAAGAAAGAGATTGGTACTATAAACATTCATAGACTAAGGGTCTGAACAGACAGGCCAAAATAAAGCTGCTTCAGGCTACTTTGGAGGTATGCTGTTTAAATGATGTATGCATCCTAAGAGTCCGGAAGTTGTGCCAAAGCCACGCTCCCGTCCTAAGGACCAGAGCGCAGCTTTGGCACAGCTTCTGGCCTCTTAAGATGCACAGCATACCTCCAAAGTGACCCGAAGCAGCTTAATTTTGGGCTGTCTGTTCAGACCCTAAGTCTACCACCTCAGAGGCAGTAGTATTTGAGGAATCAGAGGCCCGATACAATCAGGTGCCTTGTGGTGCCCTCGGGTGAAAACTAGGGCTCGGCAGCGCAACAGCAACCGCATGCTCCTGAGCCCTAGTTTGTGTGGACGGTGCCATTGTTACGTAGTGCCATCCACATGGCACGCATAGCAATGATGTGATGTGCGCACCATGTCCAAACAGTGCAGCTCATGCGTGACATCACCACGACATCCCAAGGTGCCTTGGTGGCGTCACGGAGCTCCATTTCGGAGCTCCTTTTTACTGTGGATTGTTACCATGGCCATGCGATTGCCGCAGCAACGATCCGGAGGAGAAAAGGGTGGCCTCTGGCCATCCCTTTCTCCTAGTCTGTACCGGGACAGACTTAGGAAAATATCACACTACTCTGTTTTAGTGCTGTTATTCTAGTAAATATCTTTTAATCAGTGTTTACGTATTTCAGCATTGTTGTTGTTATTGTTTTTATAATGGCATCATTGTTATCTATTTTTGTAAGGAAAATAGAGTGTAGACAGTGTAGTGGGATCTTTATAGGATGTTTTATAACATCTCCATATACAGTATGTTGCTACTCATTTTTCCAGGAATTACTCTCCTTGTAGCCCAATAGGAAAGACTTTAAGATTTTGATTTTTAAAGTTTAAACGATAAAATGCTATTTTGCTCCTGTCAGTATAGGTAGTGGGGCATTGCTGATATTTTACACATGCTAATTAGCTACATCTGCAGAAAGATAGGTTGCATAGCTGTAAGAGTAATTCTTTCAGTACTCATCTGCAAACTCATTCAAGTGGGTTATCCTGCACAGTGCGTTGTTCAGAACATTAAATCTAGAATGGTATAGAAGTGTTTTGACAATAACTCTGCCCATCTTCAGCAACCCTGTGTAAAGGGCTTCCTCCCAAAATCACCAGTTCCATGGGCACTGATCCAGCAATTTATAGGACCTTCAAGACATGACAAGAAGAGGATGGGCAAGGTTGTGTGAGTTCACAGGTGACCATTTGAAGAACTTAAGTTACAGGTGTGCAACCTGTCTTCCTTTTTTGTGGTCTCTGTGTCTTACATAAATGGGAGACAAGCAAATGACATAAGTAGTAGGCAAGAATTTTGTTGTAAACAAATGAAAAAATTATGGAACGTTAAGTGAAATGCATGATATCAAACATGAAACATAAGAGTAATGCCTCCCACCCATGGAGGGCAATAATGGTACTGGAGCAGTTTCAAGGGATGGAACCCGAAACATCAAAATACAACACAGAAGTCAAACTTTAAAGATACACTCAAGATGAACTGGAATGAAGTTTATCAACTCTCCCAAAAAGACTGTCCAGGAATGCTGCCAACAAACACTCACATGGCTGATAAGAGCCTGCTCGGCAAAAGGTAAACACGCTGAGCTGCCAAGAAGCAGTTCCTCCAGCAACAATGCCAAACGAAGTCTGAAGAGAGTAAGCCACAAGCCAGTCCAGAGTTCAGGATTACAGAGAGCAATACTAGCAGTCCAGTCCGAGGTCAAGCATACCAGAGAGTTGGTCAGCGAGTCCAGTCTGAAGTCAAGGATTCCAAGGCAGTCAAAGGTCTAGGAGGCAAGGAGTCAGATCCAGCAGCGTTCGCTTAATGAGAACAAATTACAAGAGAGCTCAGTGTCTGCCAGGTGTCTTATATCTAGCTCCCTTATCACAGCTGCTGATTGCCTAATGAGCATTTCTCAGCAAGTCTCTTGGCACGCCGAAGGCATGCCCTTTCTGATCTTTTCTGGCTAAAGGTAGGAACCTCAATGCTCTGCTGCTCTATGTCTCCCAAGTCTGGCACTTCTACTGGGACAAGACTGGGCTGATGAGCCCCAGGCTTAACTGGAGAAGATCCCACAGAGCTAGAGTCTGTCTCAGCCAAATCCACTGGGGCTGGGAGAGCAGAGCTGCGATCTGCCAGGGCAGAACTGGGGCCTGGCACAGCCTCAGGTTCCTCCTGCACCTGAGGAGTTGAGTTCTCCTCGTCGTCCTCCAAGTCCTCCTTGTGGCTGGCCATGACAAGGACTATCAGCATGGAAGCTTAAGCCCACTTTGCTGTGAGTTATGAAGGTTATGGGATGTGACCAGGTAGCTGCACAACAAATGTCCTGAAGTGGCACATGAGTCTGGGAGGCTGAAGATGCAGCAACAGCCTATGTGGAATAGGTTCAGATTAGAGCCTGAGGATCCTTTCAAGCCAGTGATGCAGAAGATGGATGGTTGATGTCACCCACTTTGTGAAGCACAGTCATGAAATAGGCAGTCCTTTCTTTGTTGAGGAGTAAGTAGGAGGCAAGAATTTTGTTGTAAACAAATGAAAAAATTATGGAACATTAAGTGAAATGCATGACATCAAACATGAAACATAAGAGTAATGCTTCTCACCCATAGAGGGCAGTCCTTTCTTTGTTGAGGAGTAAGAGATGAAGAATCTTTGTAAATCCCGAAAGGCCACATTCCTGTCAACACAGATGGCCAGGGCCTTCTGCATGTCAAGACAATGCCAATATCTATCAAAGTCCACATTGGGATTTGGCAGGAAAGCAGGAAGAACAATGTCCTGGTAGATATTGAAAGCGAACACCACCTTCGGTAAGAAGGTAAGGTTGGGTCTAAGGACGACTCAATTAGGATGTAAATTTGGGTACAGATGGTCCACCCAGAGAGCAAAGAGCTCACCAGCTCATCTGGTGGTCACAAGTGCAACCAGCAACAACAGCCAGAGATGGTAGGTAGCCATGGGTTCACAGGCCTTCCCACAGACTTGTCACAGGACAACCTCCAGGCTCCACCTGAGAGTTGGGCCCAGGATTAGAGAGTGGAGATTCTTCTAGCCCTTCAGAAACCTCTTCATCAAGGAAGCAGGAAGATTTTCCAAGAAGTTGAAAATTCGCAGCATTTAACAAGGTAACAATGGATCAAAGACAGTGACAAACCCCTGGTCAACAGGATGAGCAGAAGGTCCAGTACATGATCTGTGTTATCCTCAGGAGAAAAGACCCTGAGAGGGTCCAAAAAGTCTTGGAACTTCCTGAGAGTCTGGTGGAAGGATGATAGGTGATGGCAGTCACATCTCAGACAGCAACAGGAAGTAGTAATCCTTCAGGCTCTGAGGTTGAGGGTGTCAAGATCCAGTTGCTTTGTTCTAGATCAGTACAAGGGGCTTCCTGCTCCTTGGTGAGGATATTCAGTCTGCATGGAAGTAGACTGTAGACCACTCAAGACAGAGAAGGGGATTGAACCATGTCTGCCAAGACCACATCAGTATAATCATTATACATGTGGTCTTATCTCAGTGGAGCTTGGCAATCACTCTCATGAGAAGAGGAAAGGTATACAGGCTGTCACCACCCCAATGAAACATGCCCATGTGATCTCCTCTGATGAGTCCAGGAGCAGTACTCTCCACACTGAGCATTCACATCTAATAATAATAATAATAATAATAATAATAATAATAATAATAATAATAATAATAATAAT